>NW_028317914.1:1826538-2130961 GCF_062004578.1 Staurois parvus | reverse complement strand
CATAAAACCATACATTGTATTGTACAAAAATTAAAAACAAGTATAGCACCATTTCCAATCTTTACATATGGAGTTCACAGATCTATTTTCCATTTCAACATTCATGTTCAAACAGTTTAACCTCTTCATTAGGAGCACATGTGAATAGTATCTGGAAATATAGCATATGATTAAAGGTACTATAACATACAATATGGATACAAAGAACAAAAGAATCTCACTAACATAAAAATCCTCACAACCAATAGGTAGAACTGGATCTCATAAAGTTACAAAATTATTTATAATTTCCTGAAACAAGCCAATATTCATTTTTGGAGGACTTAGATGTATTATCCAGGATGTGGGCATAAAAGACACAGAACTTCTGTTTAATCTCTGTATGGTCAAGCATTTGTAGACACCTGGCCATCACACAGTTGGTCCCTCCCCCTTTCCCCTTTTGGCTCACTGGCCTTAATATTTTAAGGCAAAAACCGAGAGTGAAAAAAAAAGGAAAATAAAACATCTGACATTACAAACATTAAAATCAAATACATAAAAAGGTACATAAGACATACACTCAAAATAAAGAAAAAAGTTTAGGTTTTTTTAGGGAAATTTCATCAAACAGCTCCTATATGCTGTATATTCTCAGAAAAATAGTTTTCAACAAAATACCCCAGCCAACCTTAATCCCCATATCAGTAGATAATGTTGATTGGGAATGTAAGCCAGCTGGTATGATCATGGTAAGGAGAATTTGATTACTGTAATATAAAAACGGCATTAGTTGGCAGTGGAATAGCCTATGACAGGTCAGTGGAATGGGGCTCAAGAGTTTTCAGGCTTACTTTTGCGTACACACATTGTTCATTGAGTCAATGATGGATATAGTATATCATCCAGCAATTTGGACAAAAAATGACCATGGTGGATTTGCAGTTCAAGATCTTGTTCTACCAGGCTTCTCCCAGTTTTCGCATTTAAATCTGATCTCTGAAAAAAACAGATTGCATACAAACATTTCTCCTAATGTGCACATCAAATAGAAACCTTTTTTATTTACCTTTTTGCAGAGTAGAGATATAGAGAATCTTCAACCTTGTGATGTCGCCACAGGGTTTTCAGGGTTTTCGGCACCAGTAGAAGCTAGTTGGAAGGACCAGCAGAACATGTGAATGGGCTAGTGGGTTGTACTGTGAGTATTGACATGAGAGCAGAAAACTCTGCTGTTATCGCTGCTGGTTGATATTAGGTAGCATCAATGTACAGGTAAGTAAGCACACAGCACCTGTATATTTATTAGGCCAACGTAAGTGCAACATCAGATCAGATGCCTGTTTGCCACTTTTACACCCCAGCCTGCTGTAACTGTAGCTAGTAAGGTGGCACATTGGTCCAATCAGACGACTTCAAGAAAGCTGATACCTTGTGAACTATTGTTAGCATCCTACTCCCACCTTTCATATGTCTAATTCTTCATTGATAACTGAAGTTATTCATGCTTCAGATTAAAAAGACTTGATATCACGTATATATGGGGTATTGCTCTCCTCCATTCAAGATCATGCCTTGCTGAAATGTAGATCACAATGGACTAAGTATGTAGGGGAAATTGGTGGGGATCAATGGGACATGGCTTTGGAGTCGGTCCCCCTTTCCTCATTATTGACTTCACACAAGCTCTCCCAATTATTTATTATTCACCTGGCCTATCGGACACCTCAATCAATAAACTCCTTAGTTACACCCCTACCACAAAACACTACTTTCTCCCTAGAAAGTATACAATCTAATAAATTCTAAATAAAGGGATCATCCCTTCAGATGAAGTCCAGGGGTGACGAGACGCGTTAGGGGAGTGACGTCATCACGCACACACGCTAACCTGAAGTGTCGCCGCGGCCATTTTGTTGGTTGGAAACATATGCTTTTCAACCTAGGATTTGAAAGATTAGTGCTGGAAGCTGGATATCCCTGTTTTATATGTAAGTTTTGATTAAAATCTGTTCCTTTTTATGGATCCTGCCTAAAGAGCCTTTCTTTACTTTTATGAGGAATACCCCTGAAAAAGAAGGATGGAGAGATACCGTTTCTTTATGTCAGCTTATGCCTGAAAATATTGGAAGAGGGTAATGGTACTTGGTATCACTTTTGGCTGGAGTTTAAGGGTACTAGTACCTAGTATCACTATTCACTTGTGGTTGGAGTGATCACGATTTTTCACGTTTTTGGTTTTTATTTTCTTATTTTTATTTTTTATTTTATTTAATTTTATTTATTATTCATTTGGATTGATATTTAATTAATTTAATTTAATTTGCACAATTTTGATGTGTTTTGTGTTGTGCACAGAGTGAAGTATATAAGTTTATATATTATATTTTAAGGGTAATACACTATGAATTTTTTTCTTTTCTTTTTTCTTTGAGGTTATCACGGAGTATTGTGTATCGTTTTTGCTTCACTGGATTTATAAGAAAATACTTTGGAAATAATTTTTGTGACTTGGACACTTTGGGGTCTATTAATATATTTTTTTAGATATATATATTTATTCTATTTACTTGGAATTATGTGTGGTTTTATTTAAACATATTATATTTGGAGGTATTTGGGGTGTTTTAGATGTGTATCACAAAAAGAATCTATCGGACACCTGTCAGAATCCTTGATAGGAGTAGGAGACATACACCCATATGTTCTAAATGTAATATAAAGAGGAAATTTTATACATATGATCTGGTATTGCCCAAAACATACAAGATATTGGGTAGAGGTTTTGCAAATTATCTCTTCAATTGCCAAAGTTCCCATTCCTAATGATCCACTAGTGTGTCTGCTGTGCACATTAGATGCTGAATTATGTCCACCTGGTACCTATATAATGGATATTTGCCTTCTGTACCTAGCCAGAAGGTTAATTGCTAGATATTGAATGTCCTCTGTGACACTTACCAAAGAGCATTGGTTAGATTACATTAATTCTCTCCTACTGAGGGAACAACTTACCTACCACCACTGCAATGCTCTGCGTAAATTTGACCTAGTCTGGTAGTGCTGGTTAGACACTCCTGGTTTGGCCCCACCACGGTTAGTGATGGAGACGCTACTACAGATCTGAGTGATTGATAGACTCCACTACTGAAGGAAATAGCATCCAATCTCCCACCACTGGTTTGGGCTGCTCTGTTAGTATTTATGTCTCCCTGATATATGAACATTTAGCACTGTAAAACTACAGAGCTGCTGTCTTCTTTTTTTTTTTTTTTTTAATTATTATTACTATGTACACTATATAGCCAAAAGCATTGGGATGCCAGCCTTTACATGCACAAGAACTTTACTGACATCCCAGTCTTAGTCCGTAGGGTTCAACATTGAGCTGGCCTTTGCAGCTCCCTTTCCAGCTGTAACAACTTCAACTCCTCTGGGAAGGCTGTCCACAAGGTTTAGGAGTGTTTCTATGGGAATGTTTGACCATTCTTGAAGAAGTGCATTTGTGAGATCACACACTGATGTTGGACTAGAAGGCCTGGCTCGCAGTCTTTGCTCTCATTCATCCCAAAGGTGTAAGGACTCTTTGCAGACCAGTCAAGTTCCTCAACCTCAAACTCACTCATCCATGTCTTTATGGACTTTGCTTTGTGCACTGATGTGCAGTCATGTTGGAACCAGAAGAGGCCATCCCCAAACTATTCCCACAAAGTTGGGATCAGGAAATAGTCCAAAATGTCTTGGTATGCTGAAGCATTAAGTATTCCCTTCACTGGAACTAAGGGGCCAAGCCCAACCCCTGAAAACCAACCCTATAACATAATCCCCCTCCATAAAACTTTACATTTGGCACAATGCAGTCAGGCAAGTACTGTTTTCCTAGCAACCACCAAACTCAGACACATTCATCGGATTGCCAGACAGAAGCGTGATTTGTCACTCCAGAGAACACATCTCCACTAGTGGAGTCCAGTGGTAGCGTGTTTTACACCACTGCATCCGACACTTTGCATTGCACTTGGTGATGTACAGCTTGGATGCAGCTGCTTGGCCATGGAAACCCATTCCATGAAGCTCTCTACGCACTGTTGTTGTGCTATAATGAAGGCCACATGAAGTTTGGAGGTCTTTAGCTTTTGACTGTGCAGACAGTGTCCGACTTCTGCACACTGTGCACCTCAGCATGCACTGACCCTGTCATTTTATGTGGCCTACCACTTCGTGGCTTAGTTGAAATTGTTCCCAGTTGCTTCCACTTTGTTATAATACCACTAACAGTTGACCGTGAAATATTTAGTAGCAAGGAAATTTCACGGATGGACTTATTGCACAGGTGGCAACCTATCCCGGTACCATGCTTGAATTCACTGAGCTCCTGATAGCGATACATTCTTGCTCAAATGTTTGTAGAAGCAGTCTGCATGCTTAGGTGCTTGATTTTATACACCTGTGGCCATGGAGGTGATTAGAACAATTGAATCCAATGATTTGCAGGGGTGTCCCAATACTTTTGGCAATATAGTGTATGTTCCTACCTAAACATCTCTATTGGATCTGCTACAGGCCTGGCCTGATATATCTTTTGTTCCTAATATACTGTATGTGATTCATGTGATTTATGGAACAAACTGTAATGTTTTGTTAATTACTCTTTGATACTAATAAAAGAGTTTGGATTAAAAAAAAAAAAAAACCTATTGTCAGCATCCTGAGCTCCAACAGGGAGTTGCAGAAAACTGATCAGTGAAAACTGCACAAACAAAAGCATCTGCCTGAAAATGAAAAGAGTAAATAATCACCTCTCCCAATGCCACCCTGTTGAACAAACCTCCTCCTACGGAGTTCACTAGGAAACCAACACTTTGGGGATGTCATCTGCTGAGCTTAGTGTTCTTTCTGCCAACCTCCATGTCACTACAGGACACTTTATTTACTTATTGTTATTTACCACCACAAGTATGGTTTTTATATTTTTTATTAGGTGTGTTTGTATGTGAATGTTAAAACAGTGACTGCCAATTAGTGGATTACTAATTACAGTCTAGCTGCAGCCAAAATGTTGTATTTTGTGTAGTATTGGTCTGTGGCATTCCTGCCCACTGCAGCCTCTCATACACAGCCAGTGGTGTAGCCGTTCTCCTTCTCCATGGCTGCCAGTGAACAGAGGAGTAGAGAGAGAACACATGACATTTGTAATTCTGTGCTGCAGCCACTGTGAGCTAGAGGAGAGCCCACCCACTGCCCCAGGTTCCAGAGGACACTGTTTGGCTGCTTTGCAGCCTTGGAGGAAACCTGCTGGGAACCACCTGGAACTAGGGGAAATGTAATCTCCAAAGATGGTTTTTCTATTAAACCAAGGATTGGGTGGACCACAGGTCCAAGCATGACAGAGATCTGTAGAGGAGGAAAAGGAGAAATAATTCCTGGGCTTAAGCAGTCTTGTCGGGAGCTGAGAGATGATCATTAGAGAGAAAGAGCTACTGTCTTGGAAACTTGCCATGGGGAAGAGACTGACTCTGCTGCCACTAGGAGTCCTGTGTCACAGCTGACATCATCAGAGCCCAACGATACTGTTGATATTGCCAGATTTGTTGGAGATCATCATCTCTGAGCCCTGTGTGTCAGCTGACATCACTGGGTCCAGAAGGAAAGTGGGAGGAGGCGAAAACCTAGATTGCTTAGTGGCAAGAGGCTACTGGTCACAGGCCACTGCTTAAGGAATTATTATCACCTATTTTTAGGATACAGTTTGGGCACCTACTCTCGACACTGTGGGACTCACTCAAGTCTTGCCTTCCCTCTGCCTTTTTATAATGCTGCACATTATTTATAATAATAAGAAATGTAAATACCTTTTTTTTTATTTGTTTCCTAGCAGTCACATCACCCTTCATCACATCAGTAATAATAATATGCAGTAAAAAAAATTTTTTTAAACTTTGTTTTCTAATGGTCACATCACCCCTAGCAGTGACATCACCCCACAGGCACTAACACTCTGGTAGTTGCTGAAGTCTCCTCCCTTCAACTTAGAACATGGAGTTGTGCAGTCATGCGACTGCTGGGAAACAAATTAAAAAAAAGTATATATAGTGGTTGTTATTAGAAATGACATGCAGCATTAGTAAAGAAGAGGAAAGGTGACATGTATAGCTTACTTAGTAGAGAGTATGTCCTTCTTCTTCAACTTCAATGTTATCAGCTATGCACTACAGGGTGTTGCAATGCAATATAGCTGATAGGAATGTGCGGGAATGCAACATTTCTGTTTTCAGCAACCACCAATTCAGCACATTGTAATGAACTGAATATACGTGAGACTATTTGTCTTGTTCTTGTGTTGGAATTACATTGAACAATGCAACCCAACCAGGGGTGGCACTGCCCGAGGGCCCGGGGTCAGTAGGGGGCCCCATGAGATTCCCCTGGTACCTTTTTCATAGGCTTTTTTTGAGTTTGGGCAAGGACATAGAGGCCTCATGATCCCCTATTGCCCAGGGGCCCCATGAGTTGTCAGTCCGCCCCTAAACCCAACACTGCTGTTGTGACTAGACTGTAATTTATTCATTTATTATAGATACTTATATCTTGCCATCAATTTACACAGGGTGTTACACATACATTGCACTTTCACACCAGTTCCTGTCCTCCAGGAGCTTAACCATTTCTTACCAGTGTGGGAGGAAAGCAGAGTATTCAGAAGAAACCCATGCAGACACATGGAGAACATGCAAACTCTAGGCAGGTAGTGCCATGGTTTTGGGATTTGAACTGACAACCCTAGTGCTGCTAGGTGGAAGTGCTATCCACTTATCCATTGTGCTGCCTATATTTAGCTCCATTCACCCCATAACCTGTGAGCCCAAGGCACCAGAAACCTGTCCCAAGAGTTCCTTATCACAGTATCTAACATTACAATGCAGAAGAGGCACTGATGCTGTGGTGACAATGCTACTATTTGCATTTCTGTGGTATGAGGGATTCAGGATGAAGTGCCAGGTGGGTGGGGGAGGGTTGTCCACTCAAGCTGGAGTTTGACTTATGGCTTTAACCATGTTGTCTTGAATGCGTTCCCTCTCTCTCTGCTTCAGGTCTTCTAGAATCATAACAATATATTTGCTCACTTCCTCTATTATAGACTTTAACCATGTTTTCTTGAATGTGTTCCCTCTCTCTCTACTCTAGGTCTTCTACACTAATAAAAATATATTTGCTTTCTTCCTCTATTATAGACTTTTATTTTTATTTAGTAGTGGTCAAAAAATGATCTACCCCTTACAGATTCAGACATTAGAACACACATGAATAAAAGTAGTCTGTTTAAAAAAAACATTTTTTTTTCTGTGATGGTTGTTGGCTGTGTCGCCATTCTCTACAGAGTCAGACATTCAATCACCCATTATTCATGAGATGTGTTAAAAAAAGACTACATATTTTTATGGTAGTTTTACTGTCAAGGTAATGTGACATAGAAAGGAGGTAATAGGCTTTACTTTGCAAGGTATTTTAGCATCTGACACCCTGAGTTCAAGCTGCAGCTCTTAACGTTTTTTCAAGCATTTTATTTTTTTTTGCTGAAAGTCTACACATCTCAATGTATGCTGCAAGAAAATAGACTACTTAGTGCATCTTTTTTATTGTGTTACTAACTTTTCCATTTCTGACTTTTGGTAAGATGTTTATACAGAGTTAAAGGAGGCAAGAAAAGAGGAAAAGATTTGCCAGGATGTATCAGCAAAAAGAACACATTGTTCATAGCACAACAGAATGGCCTGCAGAACACCAAGCAAAAAGTTGTTAGAGTCCAAAAGTCCTGATATAATATCAATGAATTTATTCAAGCTTCAAGACCCATCCACGTCACACTCCTTCCAATCTGTTTCACTTTGTTCAAGAGAGGTAATCATAAACTCTACAACAATAACAGTAATGAAGCCTTGTAGTGTGTTAACTATAGATCAGTGAGGAGATTTTGAAATGTTTGTTACAGGCAAGGTTGCTTTAAAACTGAGTAATGCTGTAGTAACTAGTCATTTAGGAAGAATGGAATAACCACATACCTCCCATCCATCCCTGATTTGCCGGGACCATCTAGAGATTTGAGAAAAATCCTGGAGTCCCGCCGAATAAAGGCTGAACCTTGGAACGGGGCTCAGGGCAGGAACAAGAACTGGGATTTGGCTCCAATGACTTGCCCACAGAGTTGCCAACTGTAAATCTATGGAAAGTTTGTAAAAAACAACTGTATATAAATATCAGGGGTCAAGTGTAAGTCAAGTGTAAACCTGTCCAATTACTTGCTATGGGTATTATGAGAGTTTCCATATTGTGTTTATACTGTTTAAATATGGATGGTCTCAGTATGTATTGTCAGTTTTCATGTGATTTGTAAAAAAAAAAGTGCTACATCAGTAATTTTTCCATGTTTTGTTGGTAAAAAATGCTGCGGGAGGCTGGCAACACTGGGCTCACAAGCGCAGACACCTGCCCCACAGCTCGTGCAAGGGTCTTGGGTCTCACATGCTGTGATGACATCATTGTATGGCAGCCAGCATCCCTTATCCCTATATTGTTATAAGGTTTAGATACATTTTAAATTTCAGCTCCAAAGTTTACCAGCCAACATGCATAACATACATAGCATAATTGAATCAGGTGGGTCTACTCTTGCCTCAGATTATGGAACCTTCAGGGCTGGTTCACAACAAATTGGCACAGGAACACAGACTGCAGTGCGTTTTGGTAGCACCTGAAGTGTGATATGGCAGTCCATTCATTTGAATGAGCTGAAATTGCACTGGAACGCACCAAATGCAGTGTATGCACTACTTTTCAAAAATGCACTGCAAAGGATTGCATGGTACAGTGGTACCATGTGATCCAGTGCAGGAAAATACACTCTGTTTATGATCTGCATTTGGGGTGCCATATTGGCACTCATAGCAGCTCACAAAGACTGTGCGTTTTGTAGTAAAGGAGCACAGAATGCTCCTTTCCTGCACTGCGTTCTGGTGTGAACCAGCCCTCAATAGCTAGTTTTGTTCTGAACTTTTACAGAAGCTCTTGTGTTGTAAGAGCTTCTATAAAAGTTCAGAACAAAACAAAGCTTCTGGAATTTAGTAGGGCAAAATGTGACATGGATCATTCGATTTCCTGCCAAACAGTGCCTCAAGAACAAAAAGTAGAAGCTATTTTTTAATGGCTTTGTTTTTGAGTTGTATGTTTTCTTCTATAGTTTGCCTTTAATCTCTTGAAATCTGTTCACTGAACAATCATAAAAAAGAGAGCTAAAACAAAAAGTGCTTGTCTGAGAGATACATGCCCTTTTGGATGTGTTACTGAGGTGGTAATACTAAATCCTGCCCATCACAATTATCTAAAGCCTACAAGACTTCATTTGTGCCCACGTACACCTATTTTTCTTTTGCTGGCACAGCTCCCAGTCTACAACAGACAACAGCTGCCTGTTGGTAAAAATCACTCTCAACTCAATGATAATTTTGGATACACACCTGGAGAATCTTTATTGATACTTTAAAACTTAATACTCATTAATACTGATTGCAGCTTTAGGGAATGTAAGTTCATTATAAATGAGAATTATGCCACAACAGAGACAACCTCATCAAAGGTAACAAGGTTGAAAAGACTTTACACTATGTTATTTAACAATCCTTTCCAAGGCTGGGAAACAGGTGTTACAATCTATCATATTCCTGCTGTATCCTATCATATAGGTTTAGGAGCTCCTGAGGCTGAAGGGTGCATCATTTTATATAATAAAATTAAATGGCGGAGAGACAGACTGGGTGTCGTGTACTTTAATACAGCCCATCAGGCCTATTCAATAAGGTAATGAAAGGGGAAATTATATTTATTCAGTGTGAAGTAGCTCACAGCAGTCAGCTTTTGGATCAAACATAGGGGGTTATTTACTAATACTGGAGCATGCAAAATCTGAAGGAGCTCTGCATAGAAACCAATCAGCTTCCAGGTTTTATTGCTAAAGCTTAATTGAAAAGCTGACGTTAGAAGCTGATTGGCTACTATGCAAAGCTGCGCCAGATTCTGAGTGCTCCAGTTTTAGTAAATCTCGCTCATACTCTATATTTACTACCTGAGACATATTAAACATATCTGAACCCCCAATCCCTTCATTTTATCTAGGTAAGGACTGTAATAGGCACAGAGAAGCCCCCAATATGCATTGTCTCTATTGACATGACCCACACAGACACAACTGTCTGCAAGTGCATGCTCCCTTGTGAAGTGACATGCTGGTGAACCACTTCGAACAGTTGTGCTAACTCCCTTGTTTACTGCCATTGCATAAAAAGATATCAGCATTCAAGAACAAAATGTAATATATTGCAGTTTACTAGCCCAGTGTGGAAATACCTTTTGATCTTTTAAGAATTCCTATGTGCTTGCAGCTTTCAGTGTACTGAAAAGATATTTGAAAGAATGTTCTCAACTTTCTAAGCCATCTTATGTGAACTGAAAAATTCTATTCCTCCTGTAATGAAGATGAGGAAAGGTGGAGGTTTTTGTAATCTAAATTAGGAAAACAGCCTAGGATGACAACTTTACTCCTCCATAGATACAGTGCAGTCAGTGAGTGTTGTCACCCTAGGAAGTGTGCTACAGCCAGGGTCATCTGGTGAAAATAAAGGGAAAAAAGCCTGAAAAAAGGTGAAACTAATGCAGCAAAAAGGAACAGCACCGGAATCAAAAGCAAGATCACTTTACTCACAGATGACATTCTCTTTAACATCACTTTACCCCATCTCTTTTTTACCATGCTTCTCAATACCCTAAGCAAGTTCATAGCAATATCAGGCTTAAAAGTGAATCAAATAAAAACCACTGACATGCATGGTTTCTTAATACCAGCACCCTTACTATACATGAAAAGAAACTTCAGACTTGAATGGTCTTCCCATCTACCGTATCTTGGTATCCACATCATCCCTACATATAAGGAAAACTACCTCTCCCAGCATTGCAAACAAATCAATCTTCCACAAACATGGGGCCAGTATTAAATATCTTTTCATTTGGAAGACTCAACACCATTAAGTGGCTTAACTGCCAAAGCTACTTTATTATTTTTGAGTTTTGCCAATCATGGTCTCTGGCTTTGTCCTACTCTTGTTTCAACATTATGCAATTTATATGGGACTCTCTACTTATTAGGGTGAAAAGTAAAGAGAGGTAAGTTTGCCCAAGTTTGAAGTTTATGGGAAACTTGTTAAAAATTCTGGGCATTTTTAGGGCTAAAGCCACTGGTAAAAAAGTTGTGGGAAGCAGGGAACTGCCAAGGGGACATGTCCAAAAAAATCTGAGTCTTTTCTTGCTTTGACCAGCCATTAAAATTGGCCAGTAGTTCTCTGTGGTTGTCCATGTTCTTGTTGATGCAAAACTATTCTGCCACTGACCAATTTCTATCAAGCTCTCATTAAGAATTAAGAGACCACAGATGATACAGCAGTGTATACTGGCTGCAGCAGGACAATTTTAAGGAGGGAGATTTGGTTGAAATATATTAGAAAAATAAAAGAGTACAGACAGGCATTTTACAACATAAATTAAGAATTTGCAGATGACACAGAAGTGTAACAGTGGCCAACAGCAGGATAAACATGAATAGCAAATGCTAAGCCTACATTTTTTAGAAACAAAATGCACAGGTTGTAAATTTACTACAATAATAAGATACTGCAGAGGATACAGCTGTATCAAATTAGCCAGTAGCAAAAACGTTTTAACAAGGGAGAGTAGGTCAAAATGTACTAGAGACAAAGAGTAACAAAATTAAGAGACCAGCAGCAGGACAATTTTAATGAGCAAGGCTAGGCCCAAATTTAGAGACAAATAATGCAAATTGTGGTGTTACTACAAAAATTAAAATACCAAAAAGAATAGAGAATTATAACATTAGATAGAAGTAGGACATATTAATATTAATTATTTAGGAACAGAACAGGTAATAACAAGTGAATGTTCCATTTTGAGCACCTCAAATTTAAAAAGACCCTATCTACATAAAATAAAATAAAAAATAAAGAAACTCAAAACACACAAAAGAAATATAAGAAGCACAAAAATAGTAAAACCCCAAATATCTATCTGAAACAAAAGACCACTTTTTATTAAGGGGAGCCATAAAAACAAAAATAAAGATGTTTGTCACAGACAGGACATTAGCTAAATGTGACTGCTGCCCTCATAGGAACAAAAAAATTAATTTACACAGAAGACAAAAAAGCCCCATGAAGCTCCTTTTTTAAAAGGAGCAAACAAAGCAGCAAAGGAGTTGATTGCCCAAATTACTATCAGTTCCATTTCAAGTACAATTTCCTAATTGATCTTAAAGTGTTACTAAACCCAGGACCCTGCATTCACTATATCTGGTCCCCCACAGTACACAGAACATGGAAGTGCAATTATTTTAGTAAATATAAATAGCTAAATATCGTTTCTCATCAGCAGTTAGAGCAGTCTTGTGACTTCTATAAGTGCCTAGCTGAGCACATGTTAAAGCTTCTAGGAGGAGTATTAATTCTGCTCTAGGAGGATGCAGGACCCCTGACCTGTCTGGACAGTGCTGATTGGCCCTGTGCTGATCACATGCACTCTCCCAAGAAAAAAAAACCTCTCTAGCAATACACACCAAACTGAGCATGGGCAGAGTGACTCCACATGACATGTCTTATCAGGAAAAAAGAGGGGAGCACAGGAAGAAGGGGAGGATCAGAGAAGTCATGATCAAACAGAGTTTTTACATAATGCAGAGGATTGACGCCTTAGGTTCCACAGTGCGTACAGCAAGAATGCTTTACTGCATATACAGATTGATTTTACTGTTGTGTGTTTAGTAACACTTTAATCTCTGCCTGTGTAGTTTGTCAGTTTTCTCTGCAAGAGCTTTCAAATTCACTGACACTGCAGATAATTTACTAACACTGGAGAATGCAACATCTGGTGCAGCTGTGCATGGTAGCCAATCAGCTTCTAACTTCAGCTTGTTTGATTAGGCTTTGACAAAAAAAAAACCTGGAAGCTGATTGGTTTCTATGCAGAGCTGTACAAGATATTGCACTCTCCAGTTTTAGTAAATTAACCCCTTATGGCTGGTCTGTGCCCCACTTTTATAGTGAGAGGGCCGTCTTAAACAATCTCCCTATTGATAGGGGGCCTGGGAATCCCCTTACTACTATATTATTGTGGAGCAGTCAACATAGTTACTTTGGATCTTCTACATGCTCCCAGGGAAATCCCACTGCTGCATACAATTGATTGTAACCCAGTGCCTGCCAATATCCTCATTAATTTGGCTACCACCAAATATGAAGCCAATAACTTTGAGCCTGCCAATTAAACTTCATAAAGTTTTCAGGAAGTCTAATTCCTCAGATCTTCCGTGGTTAGTGAAATAACCCATGTTCCCACCAGGAATGGACCCTCTAAGTAGGTTCCGTTGGTGGATAAACAAAACATTTACAGACTTTGATGGCATTAAACCCTTTCAATTATTCCACGAGACTCACAAAGTACCTAACCAGGACCTTTTAATACATATAGTTGCATCATTTTATCTCTTCCCAATTAAAACGGAATAAGACACTAAAAGATCCAATGGTATCAAAACAACACTTTAATTTCCATTAGTTGCTTCTGGAATGTACTTTTGTGGATCCTGAGGAATCTGTTCTATATTGAACAGTTACTTGTGTGTATGCTCTTGCATAACAATCTTCAAAATGTAAATTTATATATTAAAGTTTGTCTGTATTGTACCTTTAAACACCAGTAGTGAAATTTACAGTTCCATGGTGGCCAGGCAACTTTTCCACAACAACCCCAGGGTCTCAGCCAGCTATCCAAAGGTACATAGGGATAATGGACAAAAGAATTACTATGTTTCTAAAAAAATTCTTTAAAAAAATGAGTATATAAAACAATAGACATGACGGGTGAACCTTCATAACCTTGTTTTGTTTCTTTTAGCAGTCTACATTTACTAGTACCTCTTTCTTGATTATTACTATTCTGTTTGCGGTGTATGCATAAAAAATATACTTGAAGTTTCAGTTAGAGACTGAATGTCTGAATAAAGATAACCACTTTTGTGTTCTCCTTTTAGAAAACTTATAGTGCTCTGGGAATGCTTTTCACATGTATTAAATGGTTATTTATAAAGCAAACATTGTACATAGTTTGGTAAACAGATATAAAATCACATTTAACCTAAAAAGAATATAAATACAAATGATCTAAAATGATTAGTTTTCCTGTTATTGGAGAAACATAGAGGTTGCTATTGCTGAGCTCTCCTATTGAATGTATTAGTCTCCTGGCTGTGGTGTTGAACATTCTGGAAAAGGTATGCAGATAATTTGACTTTTCTCCACCTTTCTTAGCCTACACACTAAAAAGGGAAGATTGATAATTGAAACAACAAAAAATCATACTCACCTAGATGGATGCAGCTGCACTCCGCCTGCTCCAAGACCAAGAACTGAGAGATCAAACACTTCTTTCTCAGTCTTCAGTCTGCAGAGAGCCAATGGCTATCAGTCACCAGCTCTCAGCTCTGCCACTTCAGCGTTCTCTGGAACACTGGGCTGTGTGGCAGAAGTGGCTCGCTTAAGCCCCCTAGTGGCTTGCTGAGAGGTTCAGCCAGCAGCCGGTCCAGACATCGGGGTGGATACCGACTGTAAAGTTGGGATTTTTCCAGAGCCTGGACCAGCTGAGTGATGTCAGCCGACAGTGGGTTTTAGCCCACTGTCAGCTGAAAATGGGTCACAGGAGTGCAGAATGAATTGAACTCCTGTAATCCATAGAAGTATAGCCAAAATAGCTTTGGCCATATTTCTTATTTAACCTACATCCTTGTTGTTGATCAGTGACTTGGAAAATATTGAAGCCAGATGGTCAGCATTCCTGCCAGTCAGCTATTTATTTTTAAGGAGATTAGCAGTGACAGCACCTTAAAGCAAAGCTTCACCCAAAAGGGGAAGTTACACTTTAAGCCTTTGTCCCCTGCTCTCCGTTAAGAATTGGCACGTTTGCAGGGCAGGAGGGGAGCGGGTACCCGAATTTGCTGGGTACCCACTCCCACTTATGCTACAATAGCCTAGGTGATCAGAAGCAGAAGTTGTCCCCCCCCCCTTCCTCCCAGTAGTCTTCTGGGACACATGACAGGTCCCAGAAAGTGCAGCGCTTCTTGCGTATGTGGGCATCGGCTGTGAAGCTGCAAGCTGTCACAGCCAGGTGCCCACAATGAAGATGCTGGGGAGAGAAGATGGCCAATGAAACCAGCCGAGGACACCAATGGACCGAGGGACAGGTTAGTGTCTGTATTTTAAAAGTCAGCAGCTACAGTTTTTGTAGCTGTTGACTTTTTTTTTTTGTCAGCTGGAACTCTGCTTTAAGACCTCTCATGACAGGTTCACTCTAGCCAAACTTTTATTTTTATTTTCTATAGACCTGAAAAGAGCTATTGCCTCCATGTTTTGCCATCTATATCCCTATTGGTGATATCACCTCACTCTCTGTCAGGACAAGAAGTGTTGGGAGCTCTTTCCAATGGGGACATAGAAAAAAACAAGGACACACTTTTAGTAGGACGAGGGAAGAAAAAAAATGTGACAATGTTATTGCAGTCTGTGCCTTCTTTACCCAGTGACAACTGCACCCCCATTCTTTGCCTAGATGTTACAGGAACTGGAAATGAGGGAACATCTACCCAGTGGAATGACAGACAGAAATAAAAAACAGATTCTTCTCTACTCTATCCAGTACTCTAAAATGGCAGAATTCAGATTTAATCGAAAATATTGCATCAATAAATTGATAATAAAACACTCTCTTCCTAAACATCTGTCCATGAAAGCATTCAATATTTTCTGTTTCATGCTGTAAATAGTCAGAACCCGCACATAGTCTTTGTTACTGCAAGATTATCTCTGGCAGAAACTTTCTTTGTCTATTTTCTTTGCACAATTGTTTCCCAGCCAAGGTAAGATCTGTTTTCCCCATGGCAACTTAGCTGATGCACCTGCTCTCCATAGCAGATCATTGCCTTATTCTCAGCAGAGGAATCTCGGAACTTATTTGAGTAGCAATTATTGTGCACTGCTACAATTGCAATTTGCAAATTATACAGGTTTGAGATAACGTCTGTTTTGTAGCAGGAAAATGTCTCATTACAACCCCCTAACATTAATACTTTGCCAGACCCAGGTAACAAATTACATAATGCTACTCTACCCATATGCTGCATGACTTGCTTTAAAAGACAACTACTTACAATTCGGATTGTGTAAATTAGGTTGAAGGAGGGTAACATAGATGTTACATTAATCTACTCTCATCCACCATTTTATAAGTATAGTTTTGCCATATGTCTTCCTTTCAAGGTGTCACAGATATCAGTGGGAAAATGTTTGCCAAGCAGGAATATGGTAGTGTTGTTCATGGATACTATATGCACCAAATCACAGGGACAGCAGCACATTTGTAAATTAAATGATATAGAATATGTAATGTGTGTGTAAAGCCAAACTTTTCTTTTAGATTTTGATAGTGTAGGAAGTAGTTAAGACGTCTGTCAAGTTTATTTTTGCTGTATGTTCAAATGGGGAGAATTCCCTTTACTTCCTGTTCCAGAGACACAACAGAACATTATAGGAAATCCCACCAAAGTGGGAGGAATCCCTTTTAACACAGATGTCCCCACTGGAAGATTTAGATTAGGTGTTCTCATTGGAAGATTTCTACCTTCAGTTCCTGTGACCAATCTAAAATGTTGTTTTTCCTATTATTTTCTGTACTGATGACAATGGGCACCAAGAAAAATTGTGAGGGCAGATCTTAGGTAGAAATAAAAAGCCAGAGAAGTCTTTCAATGCTTACTCACTTTTTAAAAAAAACGAAAAAACAAAAGTGGTTTCATATACACTTTAACTCGACTATACTAAATCCAACTTGTTGGAGTAAAGTACTTTAAATAAATTAATGTGGTGGCAAAGCAAGTATTAGAGTTCACCTATTTATTTATTTTTCTATTATTTATTTTTCTATTTGATCAAAGGGAGATAGACAGTTCTGCACCTTTCTTAAAAAATTTATACTCTGGTTCTTGGGATTCCTCAGGTACGAATGCAGTAATCGAAAATGGATATGATAGTCATAGCCCAACAAACAGAAGTTAGAGATATTATATAAAACAAGAAGTGCAGTGCTAAAACCAAGTGACAGACTGAGTAAAACAAATATAAAGTGGATAATACAATGTATATAAAATAGATATAATATGAAGTTCCTGTCACTATTAGTGATTAACTGGATAGTTTATCTATTATCTATTCAGTTAATCACTAATAGTGACAGGAACTTCATATTATATCTATTTTATATACATTGTATTATCCACTTTATATTTGTTTTACTCAGTTTGTCACTTGGTTTTAGCGCTGCACTTCTTGTTTTATATGTTATACTGAAGGTGTCGTTTGGTTACCTTTTGTGTCCTAGCCGCTACATTCAATTTCTGATAGCGCTCATATTTCCGCTTTTTAGAAGTTAGAGATAATCCAGGGACAAGGGAAGATTGCATCATGCAATACCACAATAGAAAAAGAGTCACCAGCACTCAATTGCAGATCAAAGATTTATGTGGTTTTATTCATGTCACATCACATAGGACAAATACAGCCAACATGTCAAGGCCTTGCAGGGTCCCATCCTCAAAGTCACTGTGTTGCCACATAAATCTTTGATCTGCAACTGAGAGCTGGTGACTCTTCCTTCTATTCCCTATTCTATCCAAAGCTAGATAAAACGTTTTTGGCTTCACATAAACCATAGGTGTAGGGGGAAGTTGCAGCAACAGCAAGTGGCAGGGCTAAAAAACCAAAACTACTCTTACACCCTGGTCACATCAAGTCCAACTTTGAAATCATGCAACTTACAGTGAAGTTGCACAATTTCAAAGTCAGGTGAGATGCCGATTTCAGGTGCGATTTGCAAGACATCTGACACAGATGTCAATGCAAATCGCACCAAAAGTAGTGCTTGTACTACTTTAGAAATCGGTGCGGCTCTGACCAAGTCGGAATTGCACCAATATGACCGCTCCAATTGCAAACAAAAGGGTTACATACAGTTGTGACCAAAATTATTCAACCCCCAATGCTGTAAAGGGGTTTAGGGACTATAGTGTACATTTGGAATTGTATTCAGAATCAAATCCTACAAGGACGTTGTAACTACCCAAATGCAACTAAAATGACATCAATTGTTTATGTAATACAGTAGTAAATGGTTCTTATGTGGTTTCTTCATTGCCACAATTATTCAACCCCTTAAAGACTACCACTCTGAAGAACAGAGGTTCATACAGGTGCTTTCCATCAGGTATTGAAAACACCTGTGGATGTCACCGAGCAGCAATCAAGCATAATAAGCACCAATTAGGCAGCTTTAAAATGACTGTGATACTCAGCTCCTTCTAGACATTTACTGGTGTGGTTACAAACATGGTGAAGGCAAGAGAATGGTCCAGGAAGACAAGAGAAGAGGTGATTTCTCTTCACAGGAAGGGCAATGGCTATAAGAAGATTGCAAAGATGTTAAACATACCAAGAGACACCTTAGGAAGCATCATTCGCAAATTCAAGGCAAAGGGCACTGTTGAAACGCTACCTGGTCGTGGCAGAAAGAAGATGCTGACTTCGACTGCTGTGCGCTACCTGAAGCGTAGAGTGGAGAGAAGTCCCCGTGTGACTGCTGAGGAACTGAGAAAAGATTTGTCAGATGTGGGTACAGAAGTTTCAGCCCAGACAATAAGACGCACACTGCGTAATGAAGGCCTCCGTGCCAGAACTCCCAGGCGTACCCCCTTGCTGTCTCCAAAGAATAAGAAGAGTCGACTGCAGTATGCCAAAAGCCATGTGGACAAACCACAAAAGTTGTGGGATAGTGTTCTGTGGACTGATGAAACAAAATTAGAACTGTTTGGGCCCATGGATCAACGCTATGTTTGGAGGAGGAAGAACAAGGCCTATGATGAAAAGAACACCTTGCCTACTGTGAAGCATGGTGGAGGGTCAATCATGCTTTGGGGCTGTTTTGCTTCTGCAGGTACAGGGAAGCTTCAGCGTGTGCAAGGTACCATGAATTCTCTTCAGTACCAGGAGATATTGGATGGAAACGTGATGCAGTCCGTCACACACCTGAGGCTTGGGAGACGTTGGACCTTTCAACAGGACAATGATCCCAAGCATACCTCCAAGTCCACTAGAGCATGGTTGCAGAGGAAAGGCTGGAACATTTTGGAGTGGCCATCGCAGTCACCAGACTTAAATCCGATTGAGAACCTCTGGTGGGACTTAAAGAAAGCAGTTGCAGTGCGCAAGCCTAAGAATGTGACTGAACTGGAGGCCTTTGCCCATGAAGAATGGGCGAAGATACCCGTAGATCGCTGCAAGACACTTGTGTCAAGCTATGCTTCACGTTTAAAAGCTGTTATAACTGTAAAAGGATGCTGTACTAAGTACTAAGATTGAATGTCACTTGGGGGTTGAATAAAACTGATAATGCTGTGAGCACAGAAAAGACATTTGTGGTTATTTCATTATAACTGTTATGTTATATTTGTCTGACCTACAAGTGCCTCTTTAATGTAAATGTAAGCAAGATGACTGAATGATCAAAAGCAATGTCAAACTGGCCAAAACACTCAATTTCAGTGGGGGTTGAATAATTTTGGTCACAACTGTAGTTAGTCTGGCTGAAAAAAGGCAAAGGTCCATCCAGTTCAACCATTAAAAAAAAAAAAAATTATACTCCTATACCCACAGTTGATCTAGAGGAAGGCAAAAAAAAACAAGCAAAGCATTGATCTTGCAGAGAAAAAAGATTCTTCCTGATCCCCCGAGAGGCAATCGGATATTCCTTGCATCAAGTTTACCTATAAATGTTAGTATCCAGTTATATTCTGTGTATCTAGCAAAGAATCCAAGCCTTTTTTAAAGCAATCCACTGAGCTGGCCAGAACCAACTCTTGAGGGAGTCTATGCCATATTTTCACAGCTCTCACTGTGAAGAAACCTGTCAGTGTTTGGAGATTACATTTATTTTCCTCCAGACATAAAGGGTGTGACTTGGCATGTGATTTGCTAGTCGCATAGCTTTCAAATCACATGCCAAGTCGCACCCATTGTGACCGGGGTGTTAGTTGCAAACAAAATTATGCTCAGAAGATCAGGAAGAGTTCAGGTCTGGGGAATCCAACATGCTAGGCAGAGAGATGGAACCAGGAATACAAGAGACAGGATCAGGACCGCAGCAATGAAAAGACCACCTAGGAACATAAAGAATGCCCTAGCGACAGTAATCTAAATTCTACAACATGTAACCAATAGTGATGGGCTGAACACATCTGTTTGCTTCGCAGTTGAACATTTGAACCTTATGAAAATTCAACATGAACTTCGAACACAGAAGACAATTCACTAAGCGGTATCTTACCGCATCTGAATATGTGGTAAGATAACGGACAGCTACTAAAATACCGCATGAGTTATATTATTAAGTTATGCTGTATTTTAGTAGTGAAAACATTCTTTCATGTTTCAGCTGTCAGCGAGGTTCCCCACTGACAGCTGAATGTAAAAAGAATTGCCGGCATTGCCCTGCAATTAAAAAAAAACTGTGTGGCCCCACCCCCCCATTCATACCAATCCCTTCAGGTCTGGTATGGATTTTTAAAACATTTTTTTTAAATGGCATGGGGATCTCCCCCAGAACCCATACCAGACCCTTATCCGAGCATGCAGGCTGATAGGTCTGGAAAAGGGGGAGACGGGCAAGTGCCCCCCCAAACCATACTAGGCCACATGCCCTCAACATGGAGAAGTGCTTTGGGGAAAGGGGGCTCTCCCCCAAAGCACCTTACCTCCATGTTGATGGGGACAAGGGCCTCTTCCCCACAACCGTGGCCGGTGGTTGTGGGGGTCTGCGGGCAGGGGGCTTATTGGAATCTGGAAGCCCCCTTTAACAAGGGGACCCCAGATCCTGCCCCCTTATGTGAATGAGTATGGGGTACATGGTACCGCTATTCACAAAAAAACGTAATATAAAAAATGACAAAAGACAGTCTTTGACAATTCGTTTATTAAAAGCAAAAATAAAAAAAAGTTCCCCCCCCCCCCCCAAAGTAGATCCAACATCAATCATGATGCTCGCTGCCACCGCTGCCCAGAAAAAAAAAAAAAACATTCTCCACTCTTGATGCTGGCTTCCATTGTCTGACAGTTGCACCTGGATGACAGTTCTTAAATACCATGATACAGAACACATGAACGACCGATGTTCCAACTCTAGCCCAAAACTAGTAGCCAACATAGGTTCAGCAAACAAATGCAGACATTATCCTTAAAAGACCCAAAAATATAGGGCAGAATTAACCCTTCTTATGCCATGCTACCCAACCTAGATAATCCAGGTCTGTAAGTACTGGCAGCACACTGCTACAATTTAAAAGTCCCCCTTTAATCCCCGTATTACTGGTGATATTTTACTCCTTTCTAATAGAAGTGAAATGTTACATTTAATCTAACAGATTCTATTTGCAGGGGTTAATGTTATTTTATGTTTCCAAACACAGCTGCCCCTCTCAAATTCTGCCTGACCTACATGGAGATATGCCAAATTTTGTATTCACTATATGGGGGAGTGCAGGAACAAGCTGAGTAATTACAGCATCCCAAGGGGACTTTAGAGTTTATAGGAGGGCATGCATAATAACGATGACTCTTCTGTTACTACTAAGAGAGAAAATGTTGCAAATGTTTTTAAAGTAAAAGCAAATTAATTATATAAGTATACATTCCTAATAATGAATTGTTCCAAAGTAGAGTTCATGTACCTACACATGCTAATAGATTTGAATAGGGGAAATTAGGATAAAAGAAAATAAAAACATGGCAAATGCTAAAAGCTGTGCACTAATACTAAGCAATGCCTAGAAAAAACTTTATTTAAAATATAAACACAGTAAGCAATTTCCCATTATATATTATTAAGTCTCCAGTTACTAATTGTACATTTTGCTAAATACTGAACAAACTGTCAAAAATCTTTTCTTACTTTTGCTGTACCCATCAGCTATGGTAGCCATGGATCACTGAAGTAGCTGGGCTGAGCCAGGAGCCACTGTCATCCTATCAGACCCAAGCCTTAACCTTAGTTTACCAGGCCTCCAGGTTGCTGTGTTGATCAGGAGACCTGATAGGGGTCCATATCACTGTGCTGATTAGGAGGTTTTGATGCTAGTCTTAGCTCTAATCAAAAGAAGTCCGATAGGGCCCCAGTAGCTGCTGTGATAAGAGTATAATGGATGGTACTTTTTAATATTGAGTAGGTCCCCCTATTGCTGCCAAAACAGCCCCTTTTGTCACCAAAACAGCCCTAAACTGTTGAGGCACAGTCACCACTAGACCTAAGTTGTGGTACCTGGCACCTACCAGTCAGCAACAGATCCTTTAAGTCCTGGACTTGCTTTTCCAGCACATCCCACAGATGCTAAATTGTATTGCAATCCGCAGAATTTGGAGTTTAAGTCAACACCTCAAATTTGCTGTGTTCCTCAAACCATTCTTGAGCCATTTTTGTACTTGATCAGTGTCACAGATGCCCCCCCCCCCTCAGCCTCTTGCTCTGTCCCTGCTCTCTCTGCCATCTCTCATCCGTGCCCCCTTCTCTCCTGCAAAGATGAAACGCATTCCTAAGACAAGCTAGAGCCACGCCACCTCCGCCCCCCCCCAGGTGCCGAGGTGACTAGGGGACGGACCAGTTTTAAGAAGCTGATGCCTGAGCTCCCGAGGTATTCACCGCTGTGTAGCTGACGGAAGGGGCCTGGGCTGCGGCTGGGACCTTTTCGTGGCTAGGCTCGGCAGAGATCCAAGGCTGTCTAGGACCCCCCTTCTCCCAGAGCTGGGGAAGACTGTCTACTAGACACCAGAGATCCGTGAGTACATGCTCTCTGCCTGCTTCACTTGAACTGTTCTTGTGCTGACCTCACACCAACCCCCCCTGTTGGACTACTTGCTACAGAGACTCACACCAAACTCCTTGTTGGATTACTTGCTACAGAGACTCTCCCTTGGCTCTCGGTGTTGGACTTTAAGTGTGTTGGTCCTTCCGTGTCGCTCTGAACTGGTGTATTCACCCTCCCTGCGAACTCCCCTATTCGGTGACTGTCATCTGTTTGCCTCAATAAAGCTTTGTGCATTTTCCTTCTACTCTGTGTGTTCTGTCCTGCCTACGCTCCGTCACAGTCAGCAATAATGTTTAAGCAGTTGGTACATGTACGGGTAAAGTAACAGCCACATGAATGACACAATCCAGCAGAACATTATCCAAAGCATCACACTGCCTACGCCAGCTTGTCTTCTTCCCACACTGCATCCTGGTGTCATCTCTTCCCAGGTAAGCGACACACATGCACCCGCCTATCTGCATTATGTAAAAGAGGTCACCTTCTTCCATTGCTCTGTGGTCCAGTTCTGATGCTCATGTGCCCATTGTAGGCACTTTTGGCTGTGGACACAAGTCAGCATGGGCACTCTGACTGATCTGCAGTTACTCAGTCCCATACATAACAAACGGCGGTCTATTGTTTCTGCACACATCAACTTCATGGACAACATGCTTACTTGCTGCCTAATATATCTTTCAGATGCCATTATAACAAGATAATGTTATTCATTTAACCTTTCAGTGTTGATAAAGTTATGGCTTATTGATGTATATGTAGTAAGTCAAATACAGGTCATTACTAATAACAATATAATGATTGTGCCTGAGAACTAGTGCTAATGTCTACCTCCAATTTGTCTACAGCCTTTTACTCTGATAAAAAATTAAGATTTCATTTCATATCCAGTTTCAGTGTCTCCTTTTGCAGCGGGAGTGAGGTTCTACAAAAGTGTTAGCAAACCACAACCTATTTAAAATAAAAAAACCTGCAAGAAAATGGGATAATGTGCTAGTATGCATCACATACTAGCACATTATGTTAAACTTACTGTAAAACGAAGCCCTCCAGCAGCATGCTGTCACCACTGACAGGGCTTCTATCTTCACCCGCTCCTTCTTCTGGGTTTGCGGACTCTGGCAGCTTGAATGGCCGAGCCTTGATGAAATCACGCATGCGTGCAGGAGTCACCTGAAGTAATGCAGCTCTGAAAGGACGGCATAGGCATGCTGTTCCTTCAAAGCGCATGCACTGGTGCTCCTTTACAAATAAATATCTCCTAAAGGTGCACGGTTAGGAGATATTTACAGTACCTACAGGTAAGACTTATTATTAACAGACTTTACTACAACTTTAATGAAGAATAAAAACCTGGAATTGCAGGAATTTACTTTCCAGTAGATATGCCATTTAAGAATTTATTGTGCTAGGGCTTGTATTTCCACAATTATCATATAGCCCATACTTGAAAATTACTACATTTGAATTAACTCTGTACCTGCCTGAGATGCAATACCACACAAAAGTAATGATGCCGTTGAAAGTATTAGAAACAAAGCTCACAATGACATAACACAGTATGCCTATATGCTTATAATGCTGACCTCTGGTGTTCAAGTACATGAATAGTACTCACGTCAACATTGTCACCAAGCTGGAATACGTTCTTCTCCGGAAGATCATGTTACAGTCTGGACAACACAACATAATAGCACTGGGTTGGTTTATAAATACTGAAGGAAACTAATAGATTTGAGTTTTTCACCCTAATCCCGATTTAAAATTTATTCAAAAATCTGACTGGTTTCTGTAAACTTTTAAACCTCTAGATTTTATTATACCATAAATATTCTGCAGAATAGCAGTCCATCACCCAGTCAGTCTGATTATTTAAGCATGCTAAAACAGAAATACATTATAACTGAAACCAATCAGGTGTTCGCTTTCCTTATGAAAAATCTTGGTTGGAGCCAAGCCAACACAAAGACCTGATCTGGGATCGACACCTAAGCAACACTGTCCAACATTCCAATCGAAACTGGCATGCTCCTGAACTTTTTTCTGGCTCTGTGAATTTAAACACCTGGACTGAATGAATTAACATTTATGAAAGGTAAATCTGTTAGTAGACGAACACAGAATGTGCCACTTCTGACATGTGTGGCACTCACCCCCTAAAGAGCTTTTGGAATTTAATGGGCCCTCTCAGTCTTTGTACTGGTGATTTGCCCTGTAATTGCTCCCAGGCAGTCCTTGACCCACCAGCTGCAGCCAAATTACAGATCACAGATTTTGCTATTTTATTGGCTCAAACATCTGAAGGATAGAAGGTTGAGGGTACAGGACACATACATACACCAATTATTAGTATTTTCCAATACTGAATCTTTCAATACTGCTACAGGCTAATGTAGAACTTTTTATGCCTTTGCCACAAGCTAATGCAGACTCAGTAGGCCAGATCAACAGCTACCCATAAGTGTCTTCAACCCCTATAATAGGATAGTTGTGGAACTATAAAGTGGTACAAACCCCACCCCCCAAAACAAATGTTTTATATGGCAGCTTACCAATCCTTAAATGTACCGACTTCATTTATTTTGTTTCTTTAATTTTTTCCCCTTTATTTTCACCTGGTGATATGGCCAGAAACACACTTCTTGACCATTGGACCTCTTGACCATTGTTAATTAACCTTTTTTTCTGTCACACCACCCTTTAAAATGCTGCACAATATTGAGGCATCCCATTCTAAAATGTAAAAAATTGAACTAATAGTTTTAACGCAGCAGCATCCACAGACATAGGACACCTAACATTGGAGGTATTTAATTCCTTCAAAGCAAATACACATTTGTAGGCTAGTACTAATTAGTAATCTAGGTTTCCTCTTCTCCCTAAGCTTCTCTCCCTAACTCAGCTAATGTGATCCCAGTGCTGATAGAGAGGGGAAGGAGAGGGAAAAACAAAGAGCACCGGACATGCTCCTTATCAACTAATGACATCATTAGATTGTTAGGACACAGGTAGCTACTTGTAATGCTGCACAAAAAAAAATGGGTGTAACAAAAAGGCAGGCTTGTTGACATTTTTTGGGTGGTTTGGGAACAATTTTTGGGCATTTTGCCAAGGCATCCATGAGGAACCAAGAAGGTACCCAGGGGTACTCTAGACTTACATCCTCCCCAGGCAGCAGGCCTGGGAGGCAAATGATCCCTCACATTGACATCCTCTTAAGACAAAGCCAACTATTTATTTTCTTCTACTGCCCACATCACTATCATAAAGCCCTGAGTGATTGGGCAGACAAGAATAAATATAAATACCCCATACACTGTATACTCTCACTCTAAAAGCTACTGTAGCAAGCAGAAGCAAACAATGTCCTTCAGCCTAGGAGAAACCTAATGAACCCAGATAACAAAAGCACAGGCTGGCTAAAGCCTAACTGCTAACATTAAATTTAGATTAGGGCATTCCAGCTTCAATCAGGTCCCTACACATGTTTCTGAAGGTACAATCTCCTGGACTATATTCCTTAACCTTAATAAACAATTTATCAGAGATGTCAATATGGGAACGGTTTATATGTTTATAATTTAGTGGCATAAGAAATGTGGGCATGGCTAAATTGTTTACAGGGGGGAGAAATACCCAAAATACACACATCAATATAAGACATTTTTAGTGGATATGGGAAATTGTGAAGTGTGTGACGGGCACGGCATCAGACCCCAGCCCTTCTCACCAACTTGTGACCGAAGGACCAGCCGATCCCAGACCGCGCTGTCACTTGCGTAACAATGCCACTATCAGCTGCACCCTGCACAAAGATTTTCCAGCTCACGGGACCACAATCTATGTTCCAGCCGCCTGAGAGCGATTGTTACTGGGTCAGGTTAATTATGCAATTAACCCTTCACACTGCCACCACCACCTTTTTACAGAGAAGGAGGAAACTCACAAATCTTAGCGGTAACACTATGATATTTGAATAAGCATCTGTATACACACTGTCACCGCAGACAGATGCATCCAGAGGTTTTAAAACACACAGTAGCATTCTTCAGAGACAGGATTCTTAGTTTGCATTAAAGAGCTTTAGAAACAGTTCAACACTTTTCAGAAAATAGGATTTATTACTAAAAAGCTCAAAATGGTGCAATAAAAATATTTACAGAAAGATGTAACCAATATATATATATATATAGAGAGAGAGAGAAATAACACAACAGAGAGATAAAAGAAAGAAATTTAAGAAAGTAGAATACTCGCAGAAGTCCTGGTTTAAGCAGTGTTCAAGTGTCCTGAACAAAAGGGTTCCTTTTCTCCCAAAGTTGGTTCCTGATGTTAAAAGGGAGAATCTCTTCATCTTCCTCTCCAGGCATGACAGCCTTTTTTCTAAGAACCCAGCAGGGTGTCTTCTTAAAGCAGAGAACCAATCAGCTCATTTGGGAAGGGGTGTTTAGGCTGGGACTCAGGCTATGACGAAATCCCTCACTCGTTTATACCATGGCTAATAACCTTCACTAGGTACATGTAGCAGCCTAGCCACTGGTAGATTAATATGCAGAATTATATCCTGAACATCCAGACATCAAATATGACATATCTTACTGTTCCAGATAACAACATATCAACATATTGCTTTCTACTCTCGTGTAGGTGCCACATAGGGGTGTAATGTGTCAGGTGACTCATATTAAACTGACCTCATATTCTTTGCATTAAGGTAAAAAACCTTCTTTGCTGCAAGATCGTCCCACCCCCCTATTCTTACCTGAGCCCGATCTGATCCAGAAATGTGCACAAGGGCAGCGGACCCAAGGGCAGATTGACAGCAGCTGTCAATCAAATACTGTCACAAGGTGGTGGGGCTGAGCCACCCAGTCTGTGTCAATAGATGCAGATGGGGTGGCTTTGGAACAAGCCTGCAGGGGTGCCCCTATGGAATGCATCTTTCCATGGGGGTACTCGCTGAAGAGGAGGAGCCTGGAGATCCAGTGAAGGACCCCAGAAGAGTATACTATGTTTGTTATTTTAATAAAAAAAAATGAAGGTTTAATTTTACTTCAAGGTGGACTGTCCTATTCAATTTTGTGTTGTTTAAAGCTAGGTTGTGGCCAGCCTGAAGCTTGTATATATTTTCTTTGTTTCTCTTAAGATCTTTACATTGATTGTTTCTGTCTGCTGCTGTTGCACTTTATCCAGCAGTTAGTATGAGAGGAAAAAAGAATGTGTTAGGAATGCCTTAGCCAATCACTGTTTTCAGGTGCAGTGATGTGGGCAGATGGGAGATGATAAATATTCAAAGCAATGTTCTAGGAGGATCTTTTGCTTGACAAGGATGACATTGTAAGGTTTTGGGCCTTTACCCAGTGAAGGGCATATGATAAGGACTAAGAAATCTAAGCTGGCCTGTGCTACGGCTTAAGGAATCTAACGTACTTTTCTAGCATTATGGAGCATCTTTAGAGGAGTCCGCTATGTTGAAGAGTGTGCTGGAGAGCTTGGGAGAAGCTGCTGCTGTGGACATTGTATAGAGATCTCACTGCTCAGCATTTCAAGGTAACTGTGACTGCTCATATATGTCCAAGGTCTAAGTTCTACATAAAGGACCAGGAGGGTCATGTGATCTTCAATAACATATAGTGACTACTCTCCTACAATCACAGTAACCTCAGCTGCTATTAAAGAGCCAATTACTACTAGATGTCTGTTAACAAAGTGCCAATTGCTATTAGGAGGTTGTTGTTAGTTGAGTCACCAACAATACAGCAGCTACTACAAGATAATATATTTTGTTACTTTTGGGGTATCCCCTATCCTTTTTCCAGAGTTTATTGAGAGTAAAGTGACTGGCTCCCAACTTTTTTACCTTGCAATAAGCCAAAGATCAACCCTGATATGTAAAATGCCAGTGTGCTCTACATACTAATTTGAGGGCTCTCCTCAAATGCTCAGGGAGAAACAATGTTACACAAAGAAAAGTCTAAAGTAAAGTAGAAATACAGACATGGCAGGTCCCAGGACAAACAAGAACAGACAGATGTCACCTCACCGTCAATGTGGGACAACTGTTTGTCTATGGCAAGTCTTTAATGAGGGGAGGTCAGACACCGAGAATCCTCCACAGTGGTCAACCTCAGTGTAGCTTACTCTAAATAGTAAATTAGATTTAAGTGATTGTAAACATTACATTTAAAAAAAATAATAAACATGGTATAATAACCTGCTCTATACCATGCTTTGGCACAGAGCAGCCCAAATCCTCCTCTTCTTGGGTCCTCTTCTGGTGCTTCTGGTTCCTCCCCTCAGCCTAGTGCTGTCATAGCAAGCCACTTGCTATTGGGCAATTTGTTTTGGCTTGTTCCCAAGCTGGCTCTGTGTGTCTATAGACACACAGAGTGTGACTCGGCCCCATTCCCCGCTCCCTTCTCACTGGCTGTGATTGACAGCAGCAGGAGTCAATTGCTTTCACTGCTGTGTCTGAGCCAATGAGGAAGGAGAGAGCCAAGATAGCCTCTGCTCTTATGCCCATTGCTAGATGGAGAGTGGGCTCAGGTAAGTATAAGAGGGGCTGGGGGAACTGCATACTGAAGGTTTTTTGCTTTAATGTAGAGAACGCGTTGTGGAAAAAAACACCTTCAGCCATTTTTACTTAGGCTGGCTATCACTGAGTAAACATGTTGTCTGCCTTTCTGTAGTCTTTTTCTTTATCTTAGGCCATCCATCGATAGACAGATCTCTTGCAAAAACCACTTTGCACCAAGGCACTTTAAACAACAGACCACTTCAAGGCATGCCTCAGATTCAGGGGGATCCTTCTACAGACTCTGCATGCTCACTCTGCATTGTATTCCCAGTCGGTGTCAGTGATTTTCAACATTTTGTCTCTCTTCTCATACTGTATACATTAATTCTGTTGAAGGTAACACAGGTCTTCCTGGCTAGGAGCTTGCTGCTCCACCACTAATGCACAGGCTCATATGTGCCATATACAGAGAGAAGAGTTAAGTGTGAAATTAGGTTGGGTAATTTCTACTACTGGTAACCTCTACCACCAGTACACAGCTATGCTTAGCCCAACCCACAGCCCATAACCTGGTGCCTTTGTGGGTAGGTTGAATGTGTGGAGGAGGTGACAAGAAATTGTATGATTGCTAATAAAATCAGTTACTTAACACTACTACAATATTTTTACTAAGTTGTGCATGAAAGATAAAGAGGAAAGTTCTAAACAAGTATGTCCAAAAAGTAAGCAGAAAGTCAGTTCTTATATTTCTGCCCTGAAAGCAGGGGCGGACTGACCATTTGGAAAATCGGGCACTGCCTGAGGGCCCAGGGTCAGTAGGAGGCCCCATGAGATGCCCCTGGTACCTTTTTCATAGGCTTTTTTGAGTTTGGATAAGGACACAGGGGCCCCATGATTCCCTATTGCCCGGGGGCCCCATGAGTTGTCAGTCCGCCCCTGCCTGAAAGGTTCCTTTGTCTGGTTTCATCAGAATGCTAGTAAGAAATTCAGGAACAGATTGAGGGGTAAAGTGATACAGAGTCTACTAAGAACTGCCCTAGAATCTGAAATTATAACCGTGATTGGTGACTGGGCTGCAGATTTTCATGTAAGAGGCCACTTGGTTATATAGCAGCAGTAAACCATTTAGTGGAATGTACAACCAGTCTTTTCTATAGCTGTAATATGCTATTTTGTATTTGTTGATTGAATATACTGCTTATACAGATAGACTGCATTACACTGTTCCATGTTGTCTTAAGTGCTCCTTTCAGTTGACCTCTATTCAAACAGGCTGAGGTTGAAGAATTTGTGTCTTGATTTTGTTTCATTCCTAGGTTAATCTACAAAAGATTAATGCATAAAAAAAACATTATTTTCCTTATGCCCTTTCACAAGGATCTCTAGGGGACAAGGAACATCATCTGGACCTGACTTGACTGTGTTTTCTGTTCTGTAGAGCTGTGTCACATAATTTGCAAGAAGTGTAGAAACATATGGCATGCAGTGATTCATTGCTATCTGTGAGTCACTGGGCAAAACAAGTTGAAACTTTTATACTTAAGGGAAAATAATGCACTAGGGCCCTACTTCAATAGCATAGAAAGCCAGCTCCACCTAAAATAGCTTTATCTGACTTGGCTGTGCAATACGGGGTTGCACCACCTTTTGGCTAATTGTGCGCTCATTCCATAAAGAGATTTCCATACACAACTTTGAGTTTGCCGCTCTTACAAGGCCATAAAAGAGATATTATTCTCTTGAAATTGGATTCCCCAAATTTTAGGTTATTTTACGTCATGAAAAATCCTTCAGAGAAAGAACATTCTGGCACCTTGGCAATGCAATTTTTTTGACAATTTGATGGAGCTGGATATTTATTAGAGATATCTCACTATCTAAGGAATTTAACAAGCCAGCATCTGCTTCACGTAGACAGTGGCAAGTGGAATGAGTTAGCTAGATGGATTCTGTTAAGATTTCTTTGGATCAAACATTACTTGGAAAATGGAGCAGTGCACTGAATAAAGAACTGGCTATTGAGAGCACTTCTGAGTGCCATAAGTGCTTGCGATCTACTGCAGGAGTTTTACTACATGCTAGCAAAACTGTGTCCATTCATTATTGGAGTAGAATTAAGTACTTTCAATATGGTATTGAGTATATAACAAAGAGTACAGCATTTAGACTGGAGAAGGTAATGTACTATGTGCAGCATAAAGAAAGAGGCAGTCTGTAGTGTGCCAGGTACACTGTATTTTATTATATTTTCTCTATTTCTTTCTTTGTGTAATTTGACTATTTACAAAGTATACACATGTGCAGTAGCACTCTGCAAATATGCAAGCCACATTTTTTTAAATGTAGTGCTCACCCCAAGAGGGGCCACATAGAATAGACAGATTCTCCCAAAGTAGTTCAGATGCTGCCTGCCACAGCCACAGATCCATGCACATTGGCAATACAGTATTAGCTTAGGGGATGTCTTTTTGTGAATTTTATTGCACAAAAACTTGACAGAAGGGGATTTAAAGGTTCAGGATACTCCAAAATAATATCAGGACTCAAATGGAGGGCAAACTTGTAGCACCGATCTGTATGCACATGAAAGTCCCACAGTAGGTTTTACTCACAATGCCACCCAGCGTCCACATGACACTCTTCAGTGAAGGAGACAAAAGAACCATCTCCAGACCAGAACATCCTGGGCAGTGCCCTCCAGCAAAAATCCTTTAGAAAATTTTCTTTAGGTCCTCAGCCCAGGAACTACTGAGATCCAAACTGCAAATCTTCTCTCACATTAGCTGCTTCCCCAGGGGTAGTAGCCCCAGGGAAACTTAAACTCTCCTATCAGAAGAAAGAATCCTCTGAAAAGACCTCCCCAAACACTTATCACCCCCACCCCGCCACCTTCTAGACACCCCCTTCCAGGGATTGGCTGAGACATCATAAATATTCATAACTGACTATATAATCCTCCCTGCCCTATATTCTGGAAGCTCCTCCGAGAAGCAGGTAGGAGAAATCAAACACCCAGCTTAGGAAGCCCTGACCAGCCAGACAATAGATCACTACTCCACTGACTACAGTGAGGGCATAAATGATATTTAACTGAACAATCTAACTTGAAGAGAGCACTACTGCACTTGCAAAGTGCCCAGATTTTTTCCCTTTAGCGAATCCATCCCCAGATCTGCTCACCATTCTGTGAAGGAGATTGTGGGCAGCTTCACGGGAAAGGAAGGTGATGAATGGCAAAGCCAAGGCCAGTCTGTAGAGGTTATTATGGCTTAGTAGCCAGATGGTTCACTTTTAAATTAAGTGGAAAAGTCATGAACATGAATTAAAACAATTTTTTAAAATACTTTGATTGCCATTACATATTCTGTATGTCATTAGCTTGCCGGGATAGAGTATAGCCCCCTTGTTTAAAAGGTACCCTTGCCCTATCTTCCAAAAGATTCTGATAGGTCGTTATGCATATAAAACAAAAGCAGGGCCGTAGGTAATTTTTTTTTCCTGGAGGGGGGTTCAGCTTTCAAGCTGCATGAGCGACACAAGCTGGCGCTTCTTGCACTGCTCAGTAATGTTGGCTATGGGTGTGTTTTCTAAAAGTAGTGGACCTGTGTGCAAAATTGTAAATCTCCTGGCTGCAAAAAAGGATTGCTTAAATTATTATCCACATGCTCATTCCTAGTGCAGATTTGCCTCCCCGGACCCTCCTCCATTTATATTCTTTCTCTTTCCTTCTTTTCTATTCTTCTCTTTCCTTTTCCATCTCTAATTTATCTCACATCAACATTTATACATCTATCCTTGCTAATATGGTGCTACAATATGTATAAATCCACGATTTATATTCATTTTTAAAACGTAATTACCATGTATACTGTACATTGACTTATGGTTTATAGCATGATAAGCATATTACCTATGTTCATAGCTACTATTGTATAAATGTCTCTATATACGTCTTCATTTCCTGTATTACTGTTTAATATTTTAATAAAAATGTATTACACATGAAATATGCCCTTGCAGTCAAAGGGTTACCATCAGCTAGGTTTTGTCTGGAAAAAGAAAAACTCTGCATGTTCTATGAAGCATCTGTTAAGGGTAGCAGAAAATAAAGCTACTTGAGGTGGAAATGGCATACAGACTCAACAGCTAAAATACAGATTCATGCAAGATAGATGTCTCCATTAGCCAAATAACCATTTCATGTGAAAAATATGGATTCAACATCTAAGTTACATTTCTGCTTGTGAATGGAATGTTTTAATGGGAAAGTTAATATCAGGCAACTGGCGAACTGCTTATGCCATCTAGAAACAACAAAGCTGTGCTAAAATAGGACAGTTCCACTCATTTTTTCCTATATCAATTTTTTGTGTGAAGCTTTTCAGGATTCTTAAAACTGAACTCCAAGTGAATATATCATAAAAAAATGTAATGGTGTATTAAAGTTTTGTATAAATATCTAAATATGCCTTTATGTTAGAATCTAATCATTTACAGCACAACAGGGACCAGATTGGGTGAAGGAGGGCACCATTTTAAGTTAATCAGGAATGCATTGATTGCCCATTTGGGTTCTTGACCAAGGCATGCTGCCTAACTACACAGAAGGTCAAGATAGTAGCTGTGCTAGGTTCTAGGAGTACCTAGATTACAATGCTGTCTTAGCAGTTTTACATATGTGATGTCAGGAGGATTAGTTATTGACCAAAGATGTCTGCAACACCCGACAGATGCTGGGTGTACATGTATAATCAGATTTATGAAGATCATTCCCATGAATGGCTATTATACAATTATGCACATTTGTATTGGGTGGATTTGCTTCCTTGTGGCTATGGAGAAAGAAACAGAGCAATAATGCACTGGCTTGTCTCAGGAGAACGGGGTAGCAATAGACTAGGAAAAACCATCATGTTTATTCAGTACTTCCTCTAAGAAGGCTTTGCTATGGGATATTGGGATGGGCTTACAAAAGTATAAGCATTCCCTAATCCTATGTATTTGAATCATGTATTAACTGTTTGCCATGAATTCAGTCTTAAGGGCAGGACTGAGCAGACTCATATGACATGGCTCTTTATTTATAGATAAGTCTGGAGAAAAAAGCAAACACAGATGCAAGGCCCATATGACAGGGTAAAAGGAATGACAAGCTCTCAAGGAGTTGATGTTAATGGGAGCAATGAAAAAGAGGTATTTACCTTCTAGGAGGGATCAGGCTTGATAAGTGAATCACCTTCATTAGAAGACTGATTGTGATGCATAAACTTTCCTCCCATCCTATCCTTTTTTTTTGTCATGGCAGCAATTGTAGAGTTTTCAGGGTCTTTAAAAGCAGTCATTTGGTTGGCAAAGTGAATAGGGACCCCATATGGGATCCCTTTTTGACATGGGCTAGTTGGAATGACCCAGCCTTGATGGAATGGGATGTATCTGCAGTTAATGAATGCAGTCTTGGCCAAAGTGATGTAGTGTGGCCAGGGCCCACCAAAATAGAGTTGGTTTTCATATATATAGTTTTATAGGCTCACAATTTTGAGCCTCCAAGTATCTTTTACCTTATTCTTTTTTTCAAACTAGCTTGCATTTTGTAATAAAGTACTGCTATTGCCATAAAATTCCACACAGGTGTGGACTGTTTGATTACCAAGACTGGGGTCAGGTGAAAGAGGGGTAGAGTATTGCCCTACAAGTCTTAGTCAAGTTTGGCTCCATCAGAATTATCCTAGTCATGTGTAACCTTTGTGTCCTGTGTAAATGTTTCACAAAGGCCACACAAACACACAGGCTAAACACTTGTGGGCTAAGAATATGCATGCATCATGCATACTAGGGGGAGTACAACTGGGGGAATCAATGGTGAAGAAGCATCTGGGGGTTCTGGTAGATCACAAGCTTAATAATAGCATGCATTGCCAAGCTGCGGTTTCTAAAGCGAGCAAAATCCTCTCTTGTATTAAAAGAGGTATAGACTCCACAGAGAGAGATATCATATTACCTCGGTACAAATCATTAATAAAACCTCATCTGGAATATGCAGTTCAGTTTTTGGCACCAATTCACAAAAAGAACATTGGGGAACTGGAGAAAGTAAAAAGAAGGGCAACCAAACTGATAAGAGGTATGGAGGAGCTCAGCTATGAGGAAAGATTAGAGGAACTGAATTTATTCGCTCTTGAGAAGAGGAGATTAAGGGGGGATATGATCAACATGTATAAATACACCAATGGTTCATATAGTGAATTCGGTGTAGAGCTACTCACTCAGAGGTCATCACAGAGGACAAGAGGGCACTCTTTACATCTGGAGGAAAAGAAATTTAATCTCCAAACATGGAAAGGTTTTTTTCACAGTGAGAGCTGTGAAAATGTGGAATAGACTCACTCAAGAGTTGGTTCTGGCCAGCTCAGTGGATTGCTTTAAAAAAGGCCTGGATTCTTTCTTAGATACACAGAATATAACTGGATACTAACATTTATAAGTAAAGTTGATCCAGGGAATATCTGATTGCCTCTTGGAGGTTCAGGAAGGAATTTTTTTCCCTGCAGGAGCAAATTGGATCATGCTTTGCAGGTTCATTTTGCCTTCCTCTGGATCAACTGTTGGTATAGGGTTCTAACTTTTTTTTTAAATGGTTGAACTGAATGGACTTTTGTCTTTTTTCAGCCAGACTAACTATGTATCCTGGTTGCAGTAGTTTTTCTGCTATTATTTATTAAGTAACACACTTATGCTGTCATTCCACATTAAAAAGGTTTTGTTCAGCCATAATTGACATGTTAAAACTGCCACCCATAGGCCTATTACAATTGTAGCTATCAGACCTAATATGGGAGATCAAGGTTTGAGTGAGCGTGCGTGTTTAGAGTCTTACCCAGAAGAAAAAATCAATTGTGTGTGCGGGCCACAGTCGATTTAGGACCAAACATAGGTCAGAGGGGTTTCTGGGGGAGGGGGATGGGTTGGGAAGAGGGAGGGGTGGGATGGAAGGAATGGAGGAGGGATGACCAGGAGGGGGGTGAGAAGCAGAAGGGAAAAGAGGGTAGGTCCTCTTGTTCAAAAAATTAGTTCACTTTTACCCCTACAAAGGATGTATAGAGTAAGGCAGCCAAATAGGACGAAGGAATATGGTTAATTTCATGACATATAATATAAAAGGATTAAATATTTCAACAAAAAGTCATAAACAATTAAGGGAGATACACCAATGATCTATTGAGGTGGTGTTTCTTCAAGAGACGGGGGGCACAGTCACAGATGGGGTGCAGTTTTCTGTGTGAGTGTGTTTGATGCTGGAGTGTGAAGCTGCAGTTGACCACAACCCCCTAATAATGCCTCCTCTGCTTTTTCACACGTAAATGATGCTCTCATCTGCTCTCATCTCCACCTTAAACTGTAATTTCTGCAACACATAGACTTTTTGCAAAACTCAGAACAATTAGTGTCTATCTTTTGGTCTGGCCCCGACCATTACAACCTTGGCAGACTGACGACACAAGAAATCTTAAGCGACATAGTTGTGCGCTGGAGCAATTGTGGCGTAAAACCATATCTCACCAAGCTTTCACCCTATATAAATCTGTCTTCTTAACATACAATTCCTCCCTCCATGCTGCCAAACAAGCCTACTTTGTCACTCTCATCAATAGCTTGCCATCCAGTCCTCATCGTCTCTTCTCTACTTTTAACTCTAGCACACCTTATACTAAACCTCCTTCAACACTTTGCTCTTTTGACCTTGCTACTACCGATGAGGTCACTAAGGTTTTCTCAGAAGCCCATCTCACTATCTGCCCCCTGGATCCTGTCCCCGCACAACTACTACGGTCACCCTCTTCTTCCATCCTATGCTCCCTCACTCACATCTTCAATCTCTCCCTCTCTAATGGTGCCTTCCCCTCCACTCTAAAGCATGCACACATCACTCCCATACTTAAAAAGCCCTCCCTGGACTCCAACCAACCTGAACAACTTAAGACCCATCTCCCTACTCTCGTTTACCTCGAAACTCTTAGAACGCTTAGTCTACAATCGCCTGAGCTCCTACCTCACTGACAACAACCTTCTTGACCCTTTACAGTCTGGCTTTTGCTCACTCCACTCCACTGAAACTGCCCTACTAAAACTCACTAATGATCTACTAACTGCTAACACCAATGGCCACTACTCCGTACTCTTACTACTTGACCTCTCTGTGGCTTTTGATACTGTTGACCATCCCCTCCTCCTCAAAAAAATACATTCTCTTGGCCTCCGAGACTCTGCTCTCTCCTGGTTCTCCTCCCACCTATCGCAGCGCTCTTTCAGAGTAACCTATAATTCTGTCTCCTCCTCTCCACTCCCTCTTTCTGTAGGGGTCCCTCAAGGTTCTGTCCTTGGACCACTTCTCTCCTCCATCTACACCTCCTCCCTTGGTCACTTGATAAACTCCCATGACTTTAAGTACCATCTCTATGCTGATGACACACAAATCTATCCCCTTCAGTCTCCTCTCGCATTACTAACCTACTAAGTGACATATCGGCATGGATGTCACTCCACTTCCTCAAACTCAATCTTTCCAAATCTGAGCTCTTAGTATTCCCTCCAGCCCGTGCCCCCTCCCCTGACTTCTCCATCAAGATCAATAACACAACCATCAATCCCTCCCCTCATGTCAGGATGCTAGGTGTAATCCTAGACTCCCATCTGTCCTTTCATCCCCTAATCCAATCGCAGTCCAAATCTTGTAGACTTCACCTCCGCAACATCTCCAAGATACGCCCGTTCTTAACCTCGGAAACTACTAAGCAACTCATTCACTCCCTTGTTATCTCTTGCCTTGACTATTGTAACTCCTTCCTCATTGGCCTACCTCATTGCAGGCTGTTCCCTCTTCAGTCTATCATGAATGCTGCTGCCAGACTCATCCACCTTACTAACCGTTCTGTATCTGCCACCCCTCTCTGCCAATCCCTCCAATGGCTTCACATTGCCCAACGGATAAAATTAAAAACATTAACAATAACATATGAAGTCATTTATAACTCTGCCCCAAATTACATCACCAATCTTGTCTCCAAATATCACCCAAAAAGTATTCCCTAACTCCCTTGTCTCCTCCTCCCATGTTCATCTCCAGGACTTCTCCAGAGCTTCCCCCATCTTCTGGAACTCTCTACCCCAATTTATCAGACTGTCGCCTACTCTGCTCACTTTTAGGCAATTTCTGAAAATCTATCTCTTCGGGGAAGCTTGTCCTGCCCTCAGCTAATAATAGAATCTTCTACTCCTCCTACCAGTCCATCACCCACAGTTACTACCTTTTGTATCACTAGCACCTCCCTCTTAAATTGTAAGCTCCAAGGAGCAGGGCCCTCCTAACCCTCTTGTATTGAACTCTATTTTTGCTGTATTATCTCCCATTATATTGTAAAGCGCTGAGCAAACTGTTGGAGCTATATAAATCTTGTATAATAATAACAATAATAATAATATATCCCAGGACTCATATATTAAGCTATACTCTAGAGAATTACCAATTTGGTATTATGAGGACTCTCCAATCAGATAGGGTTCGGAAAAAATATAAAATTTGAATTGGATGGAAAGCTGATAGACTCAGAGGGTCGGTACCTATTTTTAAGAGGAAAATTACAGGGAAGAGAATGTACCTTAGTAAATATTTATTGCCCCCATAAAAACCTGATGATATATTTGAATGGAATATTGGCTAAACTTATGGATTTCAAAAGGGGTAGTATGATTGTGGCAGGTGATTTTAATTTTTGCATGGACCCAGAGATGGATGCCTGAACATGCATGTGGACAGAAGGAGACATGAACCTAAAGAACATAAAAAAAAGTTACATCAATGTCAGTTGATGGATGCCTGGAGAGTTAAACACCCAAAGGAAAGAGACTATAGCTTCTTCTCCATGGTGCATAGCATGTATTCAAGTTCTGGGTTATATATTGATTGAACTCTTGGAGTCTCTGATGAAAATTAATATAGAAGTAATATCTATATCAGACCATGCCCCTGTCACAATGAGACTACAGTTTGGAAGAGAACAGAACAAAATAAATTTGTGGCATTTAGTCCATATTACAAAACCTGGAAGCAGAAATAATAGTAAAGCAGGAAATAGATCAGTACTTTGAGTTAAACAGATCCGAGGAGGTTTCTATTGCCACGATATGGGAACCACATAAAGCCTATATTAGGGGTATACTGATCGCAATAGGGACAGAGATAAAAAAAAGAACGGGGAAAAAGAATTAGGACATTAACGGAAGAACTATATCAGCTCGAACAACTGCATAAAAAGAAAATAACTATAGAATTACAACAAGAGATAATATTAAAAAGAGAAGAGTTGAAGGAATCTCTGGAACAAGAAACGGAAGATTTTTAATGGGGTTTAGAAGGAAATATATTGGTGGGGGAATAAACCAGGGAAATATCTGATGAAGAAGTTGAAAGAAAAGAAATTAAGAAATTTTTTTGATAAAATAAAAAATGAAAAAGGTGAAATGGTATATTCAACCGCTGATATTGCTAATACATTCTAGAGGTACTGCGCTAACCCAAATAGCGATTAAACATATGATAGACCACATATGATAGTGGATAAGTAAAATGTCAGTGTAAGTTCATCAGATGTGCTGAAAATGCATACAGTCTCCAATATGTAAAGAACCAAAAGTAGTGACTTTCAGAAATGATAATAGCCAAATAATGCACTAACCAGATAGCGCATATTAAAGTGCATGGAGCATTTAAGACCTGCCCCTGGTGCTCAGCCACTGTATCACTGGAGCCAGGAGATGTCATCTATAGGGTGACCACTAGATGTCATCTATCCGGATGGAAGCTGAGTCTAGCCACTGTATTAGAGGATCAGGCGGATGTCATCTATAGGGCGACCACTAGATGTCATCCGTTCCAGGAGGAGCTGTGTCATGGATCCAGGGATGTCACTTGCAGATGTGTCCTTTGCTAAGCTCAGCCCCAGGACCTACAGAATTACAGGCTCCCCAGAAATAAAGAGCCCGTGGAAAAAGGCCTCAAATAGTGTGATATCGTTTATTAAAGTAGGTAAATAATCAGAAAAGAACTTACTAACAAAGGTTCAGCTGCTCATAAATGGCCAGACCAGAGGTACATGTACACAGGATATAAATAGCTTGGCACTTCCCTAACGCGTATCGTGTGAGTACACATCATCAGAGGGACCTCTGATGATGTGTACTCACACGATACGCGTTAGGGAAGTGCCAAGCTATTTATATCCTGTGTAAATGTACCTCTGGTCTGGCCGTTTATGAGCAGCTGAACCTTTGTTAGTAAGTTCTTTTCTGATTATTTACCTACTTTAATAAACTATATCACACTATTTGAGGCCTTTTTCCACGGGCTCTTTATTTCTGGGGAGCCTGTAATTCTGAAGGTCCTGGGGCTGAGCTTAGCAAAGGACACATCTGCAAGTGACATCCCTGGATCCATGACACAGCTCCTCCTGGAACGGATGACATCTAGTGGTCGCCCTATAGATGACATCCGCCTGATCCTCTAATACAGTGGCTGGACTCAGCTTCCATCCGGATAGATGACATCTAGTGGTCACCCTATAGATGACATCTCCTGGCTCCAGTGATACAGTGGCTGAGCACCAGGGGCAGGTCTTAAATGCTCCATGCGCTTTAATATGCGCTATCTGGTTAGTGCATTATTTGGCTATTATCATTTCTGAAAGTCACTACTTTTGGTTCTTTACATATTGGAGACTGTATGCATTTTCAGCACATCTGATGAACTTACACTGACATTTTACTTATCCACTATCATATGTGGTCTATCATATGTTTAATCGCTATTTGGGTTAGCGCTGCACTCTCATTCTTTATCAATTACTTTGGAGGTTCCCGAGGTGCCTTTTTGTGCAAGCAGCTACCGTACTTACACCTATACACTGCGCTCGATTTTATATATAGATTTTATATAAAAGTTTATTTTATTCTAGAGGTACTATAGCGGTTTATATGGAGTAGAAGGGAAGAACCAGAAAGACTCTGAGGAGGAGAGGAAGAAAAGAAGGCAGGCTTATCTGAACAAAGCCAGTTTACCTACATTAAATAAAACTAGACTGGTATCTTTGGATAATCCAATATTAATAGAAGTCAACTTAGCATTAAAAAGTACAGCTGTAGGAAGGAGTCCCAAACCTGATGGGTTTTCTGTAAGATACTATAAGAAGTTTAAAGAAGATCTAGTCCCTAAACTATGTTCATATATGAACGCACTAGGAGAGGAGACAAAGATGAGGGAGGAATCGTTACAGGCATATAAAAAAGTAATATCCAAGGAGAGGAATGATTGGTTTCAGTGCCCCAGCTATAGACCCATAGCTTTGCTGAATACTGATACAAAATTATATGCAAAGGTACTAGCCACCAGGATGAAAGAGTTGATGTGTGACTGGATACACTTGGACCAAGTGGGATTTATTCCGGGTAGAAAGGGAAAGGATAATGGTTTAAGAACATTGCTTATCCTACAAAAGAATGAAAGAGGAGAGGAACTGGGAATCATTCTGGCAGTAGATGCTGAAAAGGCTTTTAAAAGAGTTGACTGGGGATTTATGTTTGATACGCTGAGAACACTAGGATTTGGACTTAGAATGATACTGTGGATTAAAGAGTTATATAGAGATCCCTCAGCTGCAGTGAAGGTAAATGCTTCATTAGCAAAAATGTTTGAGATGTATAAGACATGTCCCCTGTCCCTGTTGCTGTTTGTTATCTCCACAGAACCGCTATTAGCAACTGTTAGAAATAGTGTAGATATTAGGGGAATGTGGACAGGGGATGTTGAACATAAAGTGGCAGCATAAGCAAATGATATGCTGTTTTATATTAAAAATCCCAGATTAACATTACTAAACCTAATGAAAAAATTGAAAGAATATGGGGAGCTATCTAACATGAAAATTAACCTCTTAAAAAAATAGATATTAAATATAAATATTCCAAAGGCTGAAAAACACATTTTACAAAAAGAGTTCCCCTTTAAATGGACAGAAAAAGAATTAAAGTACTTGGGAATAAAATTAACATTGCATATAAAAAAAATCTGTGTCAGGCAAATTATATCCCACTAATAAATGAGATAAAAGATAAACTGAGGAAAATGTCTACAGGAAAACTGTCTTGGATAAGTGAGATAAACATAGTTAAGATGATCATAGTGCCAAAAGTGTTATATAAATTTAATATGATTCCAATATACCTTCCTGGGTCTTTCTTCAGGGTTCTAAAAAAAAATGATACTTAGATATGTGTGGACTAACAAAAAACCAAGAGTTAAGTATGAAGTTTTGTGCTGTAATAAAAAAAAAAAGGGGGAATAAATATGCCAGAATTTAGGAGGTATTATAATTAGGTGCTATTATCACGAATTGTGGATTGGATACACAATATAAAGGGGAGAAGTTGGGTAAGAATGGAAGGTGCACATAGTAAGGCACCATTAGAAAAGTTTATTTGGATACCACAGGAATCTCGCACTTGGGATGAGGACACAAGCACTTTGACACATAATGTATTTAGTATTTGGGATGAAATACATAAGCAGAAGGAATAGAAATTTAATTCACTATGTCAATCCCATTGGCGGGAACTAAATTTTTCCCACCCGGAAATGACAATATTTCAGGAAAATGGAACTTGGAACAAAATTGAATGAGCAACAAAAAAATAAAATGTTTAGTTTAACACATGGGGCGGTGAATATGAATATAGTTGAAATTAATTATAAGTGCCTAGTAAGATGGTATATTACACCCAACGGGATGCATAAATTAGGGCTAGAAGTTTAATCTCGGTGCTGGAGAGGATGTGGGAGTAAGGGCACAATGGCACATATCTGGTGGGACTGTCCCAAAATACAAGAGTTTTGGAGGGAGATAATGCAATACATACAAGAGATCCAGAAGTTTAGTCTACCGATGGACCCGTGGGATTTTCTATTTTCAGAGCTTTCTGTGAAACAATATAAAAATTAGATTTTGTTTTGTTTAAATACAGCCAAAGGCTTGATTCCTAAATATTGGCAAACATTAGAACCCCCAAAAATAAAGGATTGGATGGACAGGGTGAAATATATATATATATATATATATATATATATATAAATATATATATATAAAATGGAAGAATTGTATCATATAGATGAAGATAAAATGGAAAAATTCAAGAAGACCTGGGAGGGATGGTATAATTTTATAAAAACAAGGAGATTTTTAGAAGTGGTTGGAGTATAAGGGAAAAAAAGGAGAACAAACAAGAATTTGGAAACAAATGGAAGATAGAGGATAAAGAAAGAGAGGGGTAAATAGTGAGAGAGATTAACAAAAGAAGAACAAAAAGGATAGGACGAAGAAGACACGGGGAGAGGGGAGGGTCAGGGGAAGGTTGGGGGGAGGGGGCGGGAGGGTAAACATGGGGGGGGGGGGTGGAAATTAAATATGGATTTTTATACTGTATTTTACTGGTGTAATATGGATTTGTATAAAAGAAATTAATGATATAAAAAAAAAATAAAAAACCTGCCACCCATATCCATGCCTCACTGACATGTTTCACACCAATTGGGCTTAATAGAAGAGATAAAAATGGCCAGATTAAAGTGTTATTAACCACTTGCCGTCCGCCTGCTATTTATAAACAGCAGGGAGGTGGCACTCCAGAGGCGGGTTGCCGTTCATAAACGGTACCCGCCATTTCTAGCTGTGCGCACTCCCTGGGAGCGTGCAGCACCGCGATCCGGTGCCTGCTGTGTCCTCCGGACAAAGTGAAACACTGATCATTGGACGGGACGTCTGTACGAGGTCCCGATCATGTGATCACTGATAGGCCAGTCAATGATCACATGCAAAGTAGTAAGCAAGATGTCACTTGTGACATCATTGCTTACTACGTGTGAAATCTGTGAATGATCACAGAGGTCACATGGTACAAAGCTATTCACAACAGCCTTGTACCATGTGACAAGCTGTGACCAATCACAGCTCACTCAGTAGTTCTCAATGGCTGCAAGAATGCAGACAGAGAGAAAGAGAAATGATTGCTTTTACATCCTATATGGGTGTAAAAGCAATCACTGTAAAAAAAAATAAAAATCTTCATCACCCCCCACAAGTAGTAAAAAAAACAAAAAAAAAACATAAATAATAACACTGTTCAACAGGTAAAAAGTTTTGGGCATAAAATTAGCTAATCTTACATAATTTTGGGGTGCTGAAAACGAAAATGACCCTAAAAATTGTTGATTGGCTCTAGTTTCCATGATATATTCACCCATCTAATGACGTAAGCCATTCAAAATTATGATGCAACTTCAGCTGCATATTGCGCAATTGATACTGGTGACCAATAGAAAATTGCATGTATACTGAGATGATGTAATATTAGCCTTTAATTGCATCACTTCACTGCATAAAAGCTGCAGTATCTGTAGCTGATTGTAGTTCGACAGCGTCTTTACATTTCGTTTTATGCTTATATAGGCTACTCAGTAATGCCTCGAACTTGTGTGAATAAAGCAGATAATTTCTGCTATATCTGCGGTGAAATAACTTTTATCCCACAAAAAAGGAGGATAACAGGAATGATTAAGAAAGCCTACAACTTGTATTTTGGCTGCAAGATAGGAGACCAGGACAAGAGCTGGGCACCACATATATGCTGCAATTCTTGTGGGACGGCACTGGAGCAATGGTTGAATGGAAAAAAGGCATCTATGCCTTTCGCTGTGCCAATGATTTGGAGAGAGCCAATAGATCATGTTAGTAATTGTTACTTTTGTATGGTGCCTCCAATTGTAAAAGGGCTAAATAAGAAGAAAAAGTTATCTGTGCACTATCCAAATATTCCATCGGCAATACGTCCAGTTCCTCATGGAGAGGGGCTACCAATTCCTAAAGCACCAGAATCCTTCGTGGTTGAGTCAAGTGAGGAAGAACCTGAAGCGTGTAGTCACGTGCAGTTGTAAGAGATAGCCCTTTCCTCGAATACAAGAGAAAAGCCAAGAGAAGCAAAACCGACACAAACTGAAGACAAAACTAGTGAGAATCCTAAGTATTAAAATGATTCAACTTAGCTTATGGCTATAATTTTTCTTGTTAATCCTATGCAATACTGTATATTATGCCATATAGGCTTTGTTATGTAGTCAATATCACCTGCTTTATATTTGTGGAAAGACATCTATCTATATAATTATTGTGCATTATGTAGTCATTACGCCTATAGTAGAAAACTTTCCGTTTACAGAAAAACTAGAGCCAATTGACAAATTTCATTGTTATATTTGAACTCAGAATGTGAAATTCATTAAGAAATGGATCCTTTTGTTTCCAAAACTGGCAAAAAATAAAAATTTGTTGAACAGTGTAATATAACAAAAAATAAATTAAAAATGTAAAAAAAAGTTAAAAAATTATAATTTTTAGTTATAAACTAATTTGGCTTATTTTTTTTTTTTTACTAAAAAGATAAGGGAATACATTTCGGACAAGATTTATGTTGAAAGATTATTTATTTGCAAAATTGTATAAGAAAAACACTTTTTTTCAAAATTTTTGGACATTTTCATTTACATAGCAAAAAAAAATTAAAATCCCAGCGGTGAATAAATACCACCAAAATAAGGCTTTATCAGTCTCAAAAAAATGGTAAAAAATTCATATGGGTACAGTGTTGCATGACCGCGCAATTGTCATTCAAAGTGTGATAGCACTGAAAGCTGAAAATTGCCCTGGACAGGAAGGGGGTAAAGGTGTCCGGACAGGAAGTGGTTAATATACTGCTGGGGGGTGAAGGAGCCAAGGAAAACCTAGGGGAGAGGGAGAAAAGAAGGGAAGTGGAGGAAAAAGGAAAGGTAAAGAAGAGGAAACGGAACAACTCAAGAAATGGAAGAAAACCATAATTCAGAAATAGGAATTGCCATAACCATCTCAGTCAGAATAATGTGCAATATCCCATTAAAAATTCATCCCTTCTGGGTTCAAGTTTAAAATTCCAGTATACCTCTTTTCTGAAAAGAAAATAATTCTATGTTGGATCTATGTCTCATCACATTTGTATTGGCTTGATATTAGATAACTGACCTCTCATATGATCACACAAACGTATGGTTGTCTTTCCAACATATTGTTTTCTACATATTTTAAATTAAATAACATATATACTGTATCTCATCTGGCAATTGACCTGGGATAATGTCAAAGGACTTGGCTTTGCTATATGACACAACCATATGAGGGTCTCCCAAAATGGTATGGCAGGAACAACATGGGGTCCCACATTTGGATATACGCACTGTACTCAACCAAGTGCACTTTTGATGATTTCACTGAAACAGACTTAGGGCTAAAATTTTGCCTAGTGTTTGTGCTCTGTTAGCAACAGACCTCACTCCCATGGGTAAAATTATTTTGTAATTGGTGCACCCTTGTAAGCCAAGTAAATATTGATGTGTGATTCTTTTGATCCCCTCAAACTGTAGGCTGTGTCATATACTAAATCCCACTGGCTGGGCGTGTCCCTCTAATCTTAGACTTATACGTCTTTAAAAGTTCCTCTGTTAATATCTCCTTGGCTTTAATCCAAAGCTACTGTTAGAAACCATGGTGCCCCATACAGCCAACCTGAAAAAAAACAGTTTACTATGCTTTAGTTATGAATGAACACAGTGAGTGATCGGTATCAACCACTCATTGTGTTCATTTAGGAAAGGAAGAGGATGGTAAATGTGACATATTTACTGGACCCTTCCCCCACTTTCCATCCTGAACATTCATATTGTGTGATTACAGCTGCCGGTGGGAAGGAGAGGAGAGAATTCTGCAGCACTGTGGGGTAGGGGCACACAGGGTTGCCTGGGCAGCATGGGGGAAACACATGATTCATAGGGAGGGTGATGGGTGTGGTGGGGGGGCAATTACTGGAACCAATCCCCTGTATGGTTTTCTCTGCAGCAGCTGAAAGCCTGTGGGAGGGAGAGGAGAAGAGGTCAGCTTTCAGCTGCTGCAGAAAAACCCATAAGGGAATCAGTTCTAGCAATTGCCCCCCCCCCCAACCCCAAACGTGCTGATCACCCTCCCTGCCCACATCAAATTCACCCAGATGGCCCAGGCCCCGCACAGGAGGACTTGTGGTACCCCTTTATCCACAGCCCTGCTTTAATGCATGCCTTGGTGATGTTTGTTTTGTCATAACCCCACTTAAGGAACCTGCTCTCCAATTATAATTGAAGCTTCTCTCTCAAATCTCATTAAAGTGGAGCAGTTCCGGCTAACGCTAACAAACTGGCCCTTAGATAAGACTTATGTAAACCTGTTCATAGATTATTTGATTTATAATGGATACACTCAGGGTTAATTCTAAGAGGTTCATTTGAATAATCATTCCTCAGTAAATTTGTGATTGTACTCATTGTCATTTAAAGCGTCATTAAACCCACATCATTATAAACTGTCAGTACATGCTGTATTACATGCTGTTCATACTCACTCAGTCACTATGGGATTAATTTTCTGTATTCAGCTAAACAACTGGTTGATCCTGGTATCCACTGTCCCTTCCTCCTTATCTTTCTCTCTGCTGCAGCCTGAGATTGTGTAGACCAGCCATAGCCACATCTACTGAGCATGCTCCAGTTTCAATTCCATTCTAAGCTGTTAACTTCCTCATTTTTCCTATCTGTGCTGCCCACATGACTATAGAGTCATGGGGGCATATACACTCCCTCCCTCCTTCTCCATGTTCACTAAACAGCTCTACATTGCATGTTGACTGGTGGAGGCTTTACCTCCCTGTAATTCTAAGTACATGCAAACAATAGGCACAGGCTGGAGGAGCAAAAAGCAGGCTGTGGTTGGCAGAATCTCCCCCTTGAAAGCCCACACCAGGCTTTTGCACACAACTAATAAAGATCAGAGTTCAAATACATATTTTGTAGTGATTTAAAACATTTATTTCATATTAATTATGTCTTTTCCCTGTATTTTATTTTTAAACATTTGACCAATGGACTAAAAGCTTCTACTGCTGCTGTTTCTCTGCAGACAAACTGGGGAAAATCTGGGTCACATGACAACTGTATGAAAAAAGGTACCGTACTTTGATTTTATTTTTTGTTAAAGCGGAGCTCCACCCAAAAGGGGAAGTTCCGCTTTAAGCCTTTGTCCCCCGCTCCCCATTAAGGATTGGCACCTTTGGGGAGCGGGTACCTAAATTTGACAGGTACCCACTCCCACTTCCGCTGCGATCGCCTAGGTGATCGGAAGCGGAAGTTGTCCTCCCCCCCTCCATCCCTGAAGACCTCTGGGACACGTGACAGGTCCCGGAAGACTACGGGGCCAGTCACAAAGTGCAGTGCTTCTCGCACATGCGCAGTGGGCACCCGGCTGTGAAGCCGCAAGCTGTCACAGCTGAGTGCCCACACTGAAGATGCCAGCACCAGGGAGAGAAGATGGCTGGTGACACCAGCGGTGTTGAGGACACCGCTGGACTGAGGGACAGGTAAGTGGCTGTATTTTAAAAGTCAGAAGCTATAGTTTTTGTAGCTGCTGACTTTTATTTTATTTTTTTTAAGTGGAACTCCGCTTTAAGAAAAAATATTTGGCCCTACTTCACCTTTAAGGTAATGAGAGGATGGAAACATAAAGGATTAAAGAAAAAAGTGATGAAGATATCAAATTAGTCTACAACACAGTGGTAAGTAGAATGCACATAGCTCACAAGATCAAATCCAGCCATGTTCTTTTTACTGATCCTGACTTATACCCACCTTCTTCCAAAGCTCTGCATGTGTAAATATATGGGACGTTTTAAAAATATTTGAAATAAATCCTCTACTAATTAATTTTCTGACAGGCTGGCAGCCATTAGATCAGAAAATGACTTAAAAACATTTTCTCAATATAATAGCATTTAAAAAATAAAAATTTAAGATGCATAAAAAAGGATATAAACACATGGTAATAGTTTAGTATTACTCCTACAGAAGGGCACAACTAGAATGTAATGTACTAAGGCTTATGGGTATTCCATATGTCAATCAGACAAACTGTACATATAGCACATAAATAGCCCAAACCCAATGATGTCAGGCAGGAGGCTGGCCTGTGCTGGTTGTCAAGCAGCAAGGTCTTTGACCATTTGCCTACCTGGCACTTTCACCCCCTTCCTGCCCAGACACATTTTCAGCTTTCAGTGTTCTCACACTTTGAATGACAATTATGCGGTCATGCAACACTGTACCCAAATGAAATTTGTATATATTTTTTAGACATATAGAGATTTCTTTTGGTATTTGTATTTAATCACCACTGGGTTTTTTTATTTTTTGCTAAACAAATGAAAAACATAAAAATTAAAAAAAAAAAACCTTTTTTCTTAGTTTCTGTTATAAAATGTTGCAAACAGGTAATTTTTCTCCTTAACTGATGTGCGCTGATGAGGCTGCACTGATGAGCACTGATATGCAGCACTGATGGGCACTGATAGGCTGCACTGATGGGTACTGATGAGGCGGCACCAATGAGGCTGCACTTATAGGCAGCACTGATGGGCATTGATAGGCTGCACTGATGGGTACTGATGAGGCGGCACCAATGAGGCTGCACTTATAGGCAGCACTGATGGGCATTGATAGGCTGCACTGATGGGTACTGATGAGGCGGCACCAATGAGCCTGCACTTATAGGCAGAACAGATGGGTACTGATAGGTGGCACTGATGGGCACTTATAGACGGCACTGGACACTGATTGGCAGCACTGATGGGCACTGACTGGCGGCACTGATGGACACTGATAGGCAGCACTGATGGGCATTGATAGGCTGCACTGATGGGTACTGATGAGGCAGCACCAATGAGGCATTGATGAGCACTGACTGGCGGCACTGATAGACACTGACTGGTGGCACTGACAAACAATGACTGGCGGCACTGATGGACAATGACTGGCAGCACTAATGGACACTGACTGGCAGCATTGATGAACACTGACTGGCAGCACTGATGGACACTTCTGAGACTGCACTAATGGACACTGTTGGAGTTGCACTGATTTCCCCTTGGGGCTGCACTGATGTCTTCTGATTTTTAAATACACTTGTGATTACCGGCTCTCCTCTCTTCTCACGCTATCACAGCATGAGGAAAGTGCAGCCAATAACCAGCAACCATAAACCGTATTTACATTATGATAAGCTGTGTCATTGGACACAGCTGATTATGCGGTAAAAGGTTGCTGTAATTGGCCCTTTACCATGTCATGTGATCAGCCCTGTCCAAAGGACACAGCGATCACAGTACTCGTCGGGTGTGCGAGGAAGACACTGTTCTGGAGGACGTCATATGAAGCCTTCCAGGAACTAGATGACCATGCTGTGGGACGTCATATGATGCCCTCCAGGAACTAGATGACCACACTGTGGGATGTCATATGGCGCCCTCCAGGAACTAGATGACCACGCTGTGGGACGTCATATGACGTCCTCCAGGAACTAGATGACCACGCTGTGGGACGTCATATGACGCCCTCCAGGAACTAGATGACCACGCTGTGGGACGTCATATGACGCCCTCCAGGAACTAGATGACCACGCTGTAGCCATCATTCGACTATAGCCTGGTTGTTAAGTGATTAAAGCCAAACTCAACATTGCGGAAGAGCTAAGGAGTGCTTAATATATGTACAGGCAATGGGTGTCTTCTTACAATTCTGAAAAAAATAGTTTTGCAAGAAGACTGTTGTTACAAAGTCTCCCTCAAAAATGTACAAATTCAATACCAGTTATATATATATATAGATATATAGCCATATTTTAATATGACATTACTAAACATCAAATGTAACTATTCTTCTTGCAGGATATTTTAAATATATTCATTTCACTTGTCTAATACTTGTCTGTAGCACTGATAGATTAGGGTGGTGAGGCTAAGTTGATTAACACGTGTTACACAATCTGTTAAATCCAAACGCATTGTTTTCTGGTATTTGAGGAGAAAAGGATACTATTTGGCAGCATGCGGGATGCTGTATTTCTTCCAGCTAATGATTGTTGTGTGAATTGAGCTGTAAGAAGCGCTAGTCATTGACCATCACTGATTGCTTCTACTGACAGGTGCTAATGTAAAGAGGGCAGGACACAGCTGCCAGAACAGGGTTCCCATTATCCTTTCTGGGTATTGATTCACCCTGTGGGATGTATCCTTTCTGGCTGCGCTAATTTTCAGAGCACATTTGCATCGTTCTCTGCTAAGATCGATAGCCAGAGGTGCTCAGCCTAATTTAACTGCATTATTATCTTTTTTGTGCTGGAAAATCTGCATAGGCTTTATGTAAGAACATGTTGTTTTATTGCACTGAATGACAATGGGAAGGTCATATGAGCAATGGTACATTTGTCTGTTGAAAAGCATACAGAAATCATGAATGGAAGACACAAGTAATGATGGTAAAAGAGGTAAAAGACATTCTAAAGGAATGCTCCATGTCTTGATCTGCCATTATGCACCTGCAAACTATTCACATCAAATAGCTTGCCTGTGTGCTGCTGATGCTCCTGGTGAGTGAGATCTTTGCACTTTACAAGGTGGAATACAAAACAGGCAATAGCAAAATATCCTAAAAACTGTTCCAGGCAAAACAGAATATGCAGACGTAAATAGGTAAAAAAGTGAAAAAATATTTACTTTTTTTTGTTTTGAAGGTGCTGTTCTCTGTGAACCCCATACCTGTCTATTTGTTTACATTAACATCAAGTCTATGGCTAAATGAATTGTGGACATTCCACCTTGAATTCATGAATGTATGTGAGTGCAGGATTCAGGAGCAATCTCACTTTTATCCCAGCAAGGAATAGTGGGATAGGGTTTCTTACTCCTCAGTGATATCATAAGGTGCACTAGAATCTGAGGCAGAGTTCCCCACCCCTATGATGTCATATGTCAGTGAATATATAATATAATTCCTTATTAGGGCAACACCTTATATTTAATGGGACATTTTATGCCACAATCCCCTCCAGTGGAGTCAAACTCATTTAATCGCTGGTCACATCAGCATTATGGATGCCCTCAAAGGGTCAGTTGTATCTGTAAGGATATACACTGCTCAAAACAATTTTTAATCAGAATATAGCATCAAGTCAATTAAACTCCTGGGATATTGATCTGGTCAGTTAAGTAGCAGAGGGGGTTGTTAATCAGTTTCAGCTGCTTTGGTGTTAATGAAATTAACAACGGTGCACTAGATGGGCATCAATGAGACGAGCCCCAAACAGTCTCAGGAGCATGGAGGAGAATCCAGGAGACAGGCAGTTACTCTAGGAGGGCTGGACAGCACTGTAGAAGGTCATTAACCCATCAGCAGGATCGATATCTGCTCCTCTGTGCAAGGAGGAACAGGATGAGCAGTTCCAGAGCCCTACAAAATGACCTCCAGCAGGCCAATGGTGTGAATGTCTCTGACCAAGCAATCAGAAACAGACTTCATGAGGGTGGCCTGAGGGACTGATGTCCTCTAGTGGGCCCTGTGTTCACTGCCCAGCACCATAGAGCTTGATTGGTATTTGCCATTGAACACCAAAATTGGCAGGTCCGCCACTGGTGCCCTGTGCTTTTCAAAGATGAGAGCAGGTTCATCCTGAGCACATGTGACAGATGTGAATGGGTCTAAAAAAGCCATGGAGAATGTTATGCTGCCTGTAACATCGTTCAGCATGACCGTTTTGGTGGTGGGTCAGTGATAGTCTGGGGAGGAATATCCATGGAGGGATGTACAGACCTCTACAGGCTAGACAATGGCACCCTGACTGTCATTAGGTATTGGGATGAACTCCTTGGACCCATTGTCAGACCCTACTCTAGTGCACTGGGTCCTGGGTTCCTCCTGGTGCACGACAATGCCCAGCCTCACGTGGCGAGAGTATGCAGGCAGTTCCTGGAGGATGAAGGAATTAATACCATTGAATGGCCCCCACGCTCGCCTGACCTAAATCCAATAGAACACCTCTGGGATATCATGTCTTGGTCCATCCGATGCTGCCAGCTTGCACCTCAGACTGTCCAGGAGCTCAGTGATGCCCTAGTCCAGATCTGGGAGGAAATACCCCAGGACACGATCCGTAGTCTCATTAGGAGCAAGCCCCAACGTTGTCAGGCATGCATACAAGCACGTTGGGGCCATACAAACTGCTGAGTACCATTTTGAGTTGCTGCAATTAAACTTAAGCAACATGGACTAACCTGCTGCATAAAGTTTTTCACTTTGATTTTTGGGGTGTCTGAATTCAGTCCTCTGTAGGTTTATCATTTTCATTTCTATCAAAGGACGGGGCATCCTTACGTTCCTAACATGTTACCCAGTCCATATCAGTATAGATATCCAACATGATATTTTTCCCCACTAAGATCTGATGTGTTTTCAAAGTGTTCCTTTAATTTTTTTGACCAGTGTATAAATGTATCTACTCTTTATCATATTAAATAAATAACTCTGCATAACTTATTACTGGTTTTAGTAATACCATAAGACTTGAGCTGTGAATGGCAAGTGCAGGCCAGCATGGAGCCCACTCCCAATCCTGTAGCAGATGATGCAAGACTGAAAAGGAAGGTTGCACACCGCTGGTATCATCCACAAGAAATGTTATTAGAGACCTCTCAGACAGAACATGGTTTTGCCATGGTGTTCTGTCTGTGCAGAAGCCAATAAAGTTTCTTATGACTGGGGTGTGAGACCCTACGTTTCGTTTGGCATAGAAATGTATTATTCTCACAATGATTATAAGCAGATGTCCAGAGCACTCCCCCCACCACCTCCAGGACTGAGACAAGGAGTGGGCAGAAGGGACAGCTGCCTTGGGCACAGTTGTATTATGTGAGGTAAGTGGGGGGCACTGGATGGAGAGTTCCTACCTACAAACTGACAGGAGTAGTGACAGCAGCTTCACTACTCCTGTCAGCTTAGCGCTGGAGGAGACAAGCCAGATCTGGAGAGGAAAGGGAGCCAAGAGGAAGGTCGGGTTGTGCTCCCTCTCTCTCGTCTAGCTCCTCCTCCTGCCACTGCAGCTCTCCTGGATCTGGACTGCTTGATCTCCACTGTGCAGTGTTTGTTTATCTTCCTCCATCTCCTTCCAGGAAAGAACATGGGTAGGGGGAAGGTAAGCAAACGCTACCCAGTGGCAATCTGACAGCCAGTGGCATCTCTAGTGCAGAGCCCCAACGCTGTGATCTTACTGCCCTCTATAGTGCTTGCATTTTGGGGGGAGGGGATTTTGCTGACACATATTGCTCATACATTTGGTGGGGGGCGCCTTTTGCATCTTTGCCCTGGGTGCTAGATGACCTTGTCCCAACACTGCCCCCCACCATCAGAAGTCAAGAGACAGCCTCCCTCCCTTACATCACAGTGTACCCCAATTACCTTGTACTGATGAAAGTGCAGGGTCATGTGGAGTCAGCTTCCAGAGTCTGCTGAATGCTAAGACCAGGGAAGGTGGTTGTGCAGCTGCACAGAGAAGCACAGGATGGAGTTCTGTCCTCCTTTCTGCTACCATCTACAAAGATGGGGGGGGGGCGGAAACAAACCTTTCTATGGCTGCACAGAGAAGTGCAGGATCTGGCGGAGGAGTTCTGTCCTCCTCTGCTGCCAACAGCTGAGGCAAGGTGGGGGCAGAGACAAGGGGGTTCCATATCTGCAGGAGAGGTGGGAGGGCCATATAAAATGGCCTGGCAGGCCAGATTTGGCCAGCGGATCATGTGTTTGATACATGTGCCCTACACCCTTTGCAACTATGTAGTAAATGCTGAATACACATTGGTCCCCACATATTCATAGACTGATAGGCTGTAGGTTGGAAGCTTGGGTTCTTTGGTCCATTTAAGCATGGGCTTAGAAGTCAGCTAGTATGAGGACCAGTGGAAAAGCTTACTGCATGATGGGAAGACTGCAAATCTTCCCAGCATCCCCAATGAAGCAAAGTTGTACAATTTGTTTGTCAGTTACAGCTTTTTATTGTTCTGTAACTACTAATTTACATTAGATATAAACATAGGGAACCATGGCTGATCTTTAACTGAGGGCTATGCAAGTTTTTATTTTTGCCAATTTTATAGATGAATGCACTTTCGTTTTCTGCCTTTTTTCATGTGATTTTCAACACAAGTTTTTATTCATTTATGTGGGTTTTGATTATCCTTTTTCTAAAATGATGTGCTCAGCATCTAGCACGGTGTGCAAAGAGCCTGCCACTTTCCAAATGTAGCTAGGCCAAGAACACATGGCCTATCAGTAAGGGCAGGTCTCAGTATCCATGCACTTGCAGTACATGAAAACACATAAATCATGATTTTTTATGTGCTCTAATTGACTTTTGTGGACCTCTTTATGCAAATCATTGAATGAAAAAGGGTACCTAAACTATTTTCCATAGCACAACCCAATGCATACAGTATATGTGAACCAGGCTCATTGAAAACAATGTGTTCCAAGTAACATCTTGATGCATAGGTATGAATACTGCCTAAATGAAAGCATCAACAGGAGATTTATGCATGCAACAATTTAATAATACTACTATTTCAGTGAATAGTAAAAAGTTTTATCAATAAGGCTAGAGCTACATTGATGTTATTCCATATCACACTGCTAAAATCAAATGTTTACCTGTTTCACACTACTTTTAAAGAGTGCTTCTATACAACAGATTTTAACATGGTTAAGCGACTGGTCTCCTACAATTATACAATGCTGTAGTTCTAATATACAACTGAAATATTGTGGCGCCTATGTGACTGAGTGTTCAAACAATATTGGATATTGCCCGCAATAAGCCAGCAAAAAGGGTTGAGAGCTGCCCCAAAATAGTGAAATACACTTGAGCAAACAAATAAGTGAATAGGTAGGCGCTACAACAAACGTGCATCAAAGGAAGAGAACAAGTCAACTCTCAACAACATCTTACAAATACTTTTCCTGTACCAAATATAATGATATGAGAGCAAGTAGGTTTTCAGCAACATCTAATAAATAATATTCACATTTCAGATATAATAAATGGTGAACAAAATATAGTGACAGTCCCATGAAGATGTAATTTCGTAAGCCAAAAAAATTGTGCTCTTTCACCACGTGCAAACAATATGTGAATTTATCACTCACCAGAAGCAATTGACCCCAGTTAAGGTGGTCAGGTACTGCTTTGTTATAATGAGTATTGGAGACCAGCAATAGGCTCTCCTGGGTTAGACCTACCAGTCACCAGGCAATATAATTGCCTCCAGTTAGGTGATCACAAGACTCCTGGTACACCAATGGTGGATGAATATTTTGATTCCAGGCTCTCCTCAAAACAAAGGTGATGCTCCAAGCAGCTCAAATAAATCAAATGAATTATAAATGTTCTAAGTGTAGTGTTTATTGAAAATTGCATAGCGTATACATATATAGCTTTACACTCACATGTGTGCCCAAAGAACCGGCACCAGTTTGTACAGCCTGTGTAGGTATGTGTTCCAACAGTATGGTCACAGGAACCCAGAAGTGACAGGATCATGCTTCTATATACGTTTTGCCTGACAGTTTCCTCAGGAAGTCTTCTACTTATTACACTTAGAATGTTTATAATTCATGTGATTTATTTAAGCTGCTTGGAGCCTCACATTTGTTTTGAAGAGAGCCTGGGATCAAAAAATCCATCCACCATTGGTGTACCCGGAGTCTTGTGATCACCTAACTGGGGACAATTATCTGTGATTCCCTGGTGATCCGGAGGTCTAACCCAGGAGAGCCTATTGTTTCCGGTGAGTGAGAAATTCACGTATTGTTTGCACGTGGTGAAAGAGCACAACTTTTTTGGCATATGGAATTACATCTTCATGGGATTGTAAGTATATTGTGTTCACCATTTATTTTATCTGATATATGAATACTATTTGTTAGATGTTGTTAAGAGTTGACTTGCTCTATTCCTTTGATGCATGGTTGTTGTAGAGTCTACCTATTCACTTATTTATTTATTTTATCACCATAATGGGTGTAGGATATTGTGGGTGATTAATTGCTCATTTAGGATATTCATTCAGATTCAAGTATACCATGTGAGAGTAATCCCATAACACTAATTATAGTGATTTTTGCTCTAGGAGATTTTTTCAGACTGAAATGAAAAATTTCTGTGTAGCCCTAGTCCAAGCCTAGAGCTACCAAGGCGATTAAATCTTAATGCTCTGCTGAGAGATTTAACTTCTTGTTGATATTGATTTCATTCCTATCACATTGATTCAGTGTATTGCAAATTATATTACTGCCAATATGTAGTTACATTTTACAGAGGTAAAGTGATTTATGTTTCAATATTTTTATTGACTTTTTCAGGGAAAAGGAGAACAAGGGAATAAGACATTGTTCATTCATATCATAATGCAATAAAATAAAACATTGTACATTTGAGCAGTGTAGTTGTTATTCCACTCTTTAGGCAATGATGAAGTTGGTTTAAATTAGCTATATCATCAGAGGTATTTATATATGAATGAAAAACTTTGGTGAGGGGTTGGGATGTTAGGGGGGTTATTGGTAGGGGAGATGGAGGAGAGGGGGGGGGGGAAGGTATAACTAGGTGGAGAAGGATGTACCAGTCAGGGATTAGGTGATGTTTTTAAATGTTGAGTGTTATCAGGGTTGTACAGAGCATTTTGGGTGACTTAACCATCGGGTCCATTTGTGGCTGAATTTAAGGAGGAAGTGTTGATTGCAAATTTTTTCTCCATTTCGCATTGGAAGTTGAGGTCTGTAATCAGTGAGGTGATTGTGGGGGCGTTTTTTGAGTTCCATAGTCTAGTGATGTTTGTTTTGGCAGCAAAGAGAATGTGGGTGAAGGTAAAGTGATTTAAAGGCCATCCCCAGGAAAACTTATTCCCACATCCCATCCTTCCAACCTACTTACCAACTGAAAAAAAACATCTCCAAGGCAATTTTTTTACACACTCCAGACTGCCATCACATGCCCATGGCAAGCATCTCTGGGAGTGAAGGCTGATGATCCAGTGCTGGGGCCTGGGTCTCCCACCAGTCTTGTTGCCACTTATCTTTATGACATCACCATGCTGCTGAATTTTTCTGGAGCCAGAGAGGGCCCCATCACCAGAACGGGAAGTGTCCATGTCACCCAGGAAGCAACGTGGGTATCTGAAGAAGGACCCTTTAACCACAGGGTCCATATTAAAGGCTTTGGCCCAGCCACAGATTTAGGTAGGTATGTAGGGCTTTTAGTGTTGTTTGTTTTTTTTATTAGCTAGACAGGGTTAAATGGTGGAGGGCAGTCGGAGTGAAGATTTAATGGCATGGGCAACCCTAACCTTATTCTCCCCTTTTTATATAAAAAGACTTAAATTGGAGTATAAAATTAAGCGCAGAACAATAACTTATCTTAACAGATGGCTAATTAATTTTTCCCAATAAATTATACTGCTGCAGCATTAATCTCATAAGACCAGTCTTTCAGCAGTCTTACACAAATCTGCAGAGGTACAAAACTGTGATTTTGTTTTGTGGAGATTTTTCCTGTTTTGGAGACTAGAACATTATGAGGATCATTAAAGACCCAAGGCACTCATGGACACACTGAAAGATGAACAGTGTGTAAGGGTTCATAATAGTGTTAGGACTGCAGTACACTGGGGTACACTGGGGTGCCATGACGTGGCCGTGGCAGCTTATGCATATATTTGCAAATGTGTTTTTAACGTGAACTGTTACACAGGGTCAATTTAGTTTGTTGCAGGCTGGCTGGTAAGTGAGCTGGGAATTTTTCTTTGTTGTTTTTTGACATGTGCTTCTTGCCGTCATGGCCAGTTGTAGGTTGTGTTGGTTGCTATTTGTTATATTCTAATAACAATATTAGCCTTAAAGGATAAGTTAACCGTTCAACAAAAAATAATAAATGCACATTTTTCTGCAGGTAAAAAAATGTGCATTTATTATTTTTTGTTGTAGGAGCCTGAAAGGCACTGCACCAGCAATCAGCAGATCACTGATGTAACCTAGGACTCCTGCAGACCTGTCAGTGTATCTATCTGCTTGTATCTCGTACAGGCAAGCCAATATTTACTGACAGGAAGAATAAATTACCTACCACAGCGCTCACATGGCATGTTCCATAAGAACTACAAGCCTACAGCGCTAGGGCTGGCGGTGCTTGTAGTTTCTCATTCACAGAATACTGTGACTTGGCTGGGTGTGCAGAGCCTCACAGGTCTGCTTTTTTTTTAAATTTTGAAAACTAGCAGAGGGAAAAGATCCCCGGCTAGCTGTCCAAGCAGGGGATCGGAGAGTGCTGTGGTTGATTATTTCATGACATTTTACGTTACACCTTGAATATGGGTGTTACATGTAACATGTTATGAAAGGTGAACTTAATCCTTTAACTACTGTGATACAACACAACAAAACAAAGAAAACTTTTTTTGAAATTGAAGCTCATTAAATACAGTGAAGGAAATGCGTATTTGATCCCCTGCTGATTTTGAATGTTTGCTCACTCACAAAGAAATGTTCAGTCTAAAAAATGAATGGTAGGTGTATTGTAACACTGAGAGACAGAATAGTAAGTAAGTATTTGATCCCCTTCACAAAATATGACTTAATACTTGGTGGCAAATCCCTTGTTGGCAATCACAGAGGTCAAACGTTTCCTGTAGTTGGCCACCAGGTTTGCACACATCTCAGGTGGGATTTTGGCTCACTCCTCTTGGCAGATCCTCTCCAAGTCATTAAGGTTTGGTGGCTGACGTTAGGCAACTCGAACTTTCAGCTCCCTCCACAGATTTTCAATCGGATTAAGGTCTGGAGATTGGCTAGGCCACTCCAGGACTTTAATGTGCTTCTTCTTGAGCTACTCCTTTGTTGCCTTAGCCGTGTGTTTTGGGCCATTGTCATGCTAGAACACCCATCCACGACCCATTTTCAATGCCCTAGCTGAGGGAAGAAGGTTCTCACCCAAGATTTGATGGTACATTGCCCTGTCCATCGTCCCTTTGATGAGGTGCAGTTGTTCTGTCCCCTTAGCAGAAAAACACCCCCAAAGCAGAATGTTTCCAACACCATGTTTGACAGTTGGGATGGCGTTCTTGGGGTCATAGGCAGTATTCCTCCTCCAAACACGGTGAGTTGAGTTAATGCCAAAGAGCTCGATTTTGGTCTCATCTGACCACAACACTTTCAACCAGTCCTCCTCTGCATCATTCAGATGTTCAGTGGAAAACTTCAGACGGGCCTGGACATGTGCTTTCTTGAGCAGAGGGACCTTGCGGGCACTACAGGATTTCAATCCTTGTCGGCATAGTGTGTTACCAATTGTTTTCTTGGTGACTGTGGTCCCAACTGCCTACAAGATCCCCACGTGTAGTTCTGGGATGATTCCTCACTGTTCTCATGATCATTGACACTCCACGATGTGAGATCTTGCATGGTGCACCAGACCTAGGGATACTGACGGTTGTTTTGTGTTTCTTCCATTTGCGAATGATTGCACCAACTGTTGTCACCTTCTCACCAAGCTGCTTGGCGATAGTTTGGTAGCCCAGTCCATCCTTATGTAGGTGTACAATCTTGTCCCTGACATCCTTGGACAGCTCTTTGGTCTTTTCCATGGTGGAGAGTTTGGAATCTGATTGTTTTATTGCTCCTGTGGACAGGTGTCTTTTATACAGGTAACAAAATGAGATTAGCAGCACTCCCTTTAAGAGACTGCTTCTAATCTCAGCTTGTTACCTGTATGAAAGACACCTGGTAGCCAGAAATCCTGCTGAATGATAGGGAATCAAATACTTATTTCCCTCATGAACATTCAAATCAGTGCATAATTTGTTAGATATGCATTTCTTTTGAATTTTTTGTTGCTATTCTGTCTCTCAGTGTTACAATACACCTACAATTCAATTTTTTAAACTGATCATTTTTTTGTGAGTGGGCAAACATTCAAAATGAGCAGGGGATCAAATACTTATTTCATTCACTGTATGCTTCTCAACACACACAGTAGAAACATAGACATAACACTTTAAATTAGCTTACCTTAAAAATTGCGTCATTGAATGTTTAGAGATGACATAGCAACTTGCAGCTTTGAAGACATTTGTGTATACGGTATGCTATTCAGCACAACTTATAAAGTGCAGAAGTTAAAATGATGTAATGTACAGCACAGCTTGCTAAATACAATAGCAAAAAAATCTGGAGATCACTGCTCTCAATCCCTAGATTGTGTCACCCTCCAAAGAGACCAGGTGCTATGCTCCATCCTATATTCCATAGACTGCACAAATCCAAGGGAAAATATCAGCTTTACTTTGCAGAAATTCAAATGCTGGTAACTTTATTCATCTGAACAGTACAAACAAAGAGTCCTCGCCTGGGACCTCCTCCTCCAGGCAGGAACTCTTTCTCTTTGTTTTCCAGATGAAAAATGTTACCAGCTGATAAAGTTTTGATGGTGTCTTCCCATGGATTTGTTACTTAGTACAAGAGTCAGGAGTATGTCTGGAATATGGATTGCGCATAGTGATCAGTACTGTGTCTTTTTACATTGATAGCAAGTGGAGATGCACTTACACTAGGGCTCAAAGCAGAATACATGTTTTTACATTTTTGGTGATTGGTGTAGTGCCCCCTTACTTTGGCTGCAAGTGGGGAACTACTCCCTTACATTGGTGGTTAGTGAGTGTGTGCACCCTTAAATTGGTGGTCAATAGTGTTGAAGTGTCTCCTTATATTTTTAACCTGTGGTGAAATGTCCCCTTACGCTAGTGACAAGCCCCTTTATTTCAGTAATCTGTGGTGAAGAGGTCTGTGGGAGCCCATCTAAACAAATCATTAGTGTTAGTGGTTTCTTACCTGTGAGAATAAAGTCTCTATTACTTCCATCAACAAAAAGCAAAGTCTCTTGTGCATAAGTGCAATAGCCCAGTTGGCATGTGGATAATCACATGAAGCCTTGCTGCCCTCTAGGACTGGGGGATGTCCCGTAATAATTAGAACAACAGAAAAGAAAAAGAGGGTGCACAAACCTAGTGCATTATCCAAAAGACTTTAATAGAAAATAACATTACTACTCATAAACATAGGAGTAAAAAGCGCACTTCAAGCCACACTTCCATGGGCAAATAGGACAGTCATCCAAGAACAAGGGGCCCATGCTGAGATCACTAAAGGCTGACGCGTTTTGAACGATATCCTTCTACCTCAGCTCCTCTCTCTTTCTTTTCTGTTGTTCTATTACTTCCATACCGCAGGCTCTGACTCTGCAGATTGACAGAAAATAAACATACACTAATGGAAAGAGTACCAAAGGATAAAAGTTTCTAACTTCTTTTATTGGTTTGCACTAAAAAAAATCCCATGTATTTCAGGGGTCAGAACTCTCCCACCACCCTTCATCGGGGCATTTGGTTAAAATAAGAATCTTGAATGGATGCAAAATAGAGATTTCCTTTGTGAATCTGTGTAGGGAAGTTAATTTCTGGATCAGGGGAGTTACTGGCCAGCAGTACCTACATGAGTGTTCTTGACTGCTGGGTAGCTATGTATGTTGTGAGCTGCCTAACCCGAAAAGGCAAATGTTTTTGTTCTTTCACTACTTCATATAAATTCACATCAAAGTCCTAGCACATCTTATATGTTTTTTTTTTCATTGGAGTCTTCTGATTGACGTCAGTGATAGAACTATGCCATCACCTTCAGAAGGAAGAAAATAATCTGCCCAACAGTGGCAGCCAGCCAGCTGGGTGGTACTAGATAAAGGCCACAGAGCAGGAGATTCAGGGCACATGCTCCATGTTGTGACATTGCTCAGACTAAAAAACTAAAAATATCTGGAAAAGATAAATCGGTCTTATAGTGGTATATTTAAAATGTCAAGAGAGACTCGGCAATCATACAAGTCCTGTAGCTTCTAACAAAGGCCCAGATATCTCCCTGCATAGCACTAAATGTCAAAAAGCTACATTTGTCTAGGGGATATTTCAACCTCTAAAAATGTTAAATTATTATTATTATACAGGATTTATATAGCGCCAACAGTTTGTGCAGCACTTTACTTTACCCATTTACCCATAGCCTTCATCTCATCACAAAACATATTATCAATTAATCTCTTCTCTTCCATAAACTTGAATACAAGTAGCAGATCAACCACTCAGCAATATCTCACTTATGAGGTTGTTGTGCAGTTTTTCTCAATAAAGCAAGGCCAACAGCTAAAGACACAGTTAAAATACAAATACATGAACTGTTTTACCCATGAAAGGATTTGTAAATCTGTTCAGCCACTGTTGTAGTCCAGACACTCTTGGCAGTCAGCATTTGTGACCTTATTTTCTCCAACTATAGTTATGAATGGTAGTTTTGTCCACAGTCAAGCCAGTGATTGGATAACAAAGGAAAATAAAGACAATGCTGCGGTAATCACTCTGCTCTTTCCTGCATGTTCACACTGTTGTCTCTGTACAAGGTGATAGAGCTCTGATTGGCTTAGAATGCAACTCCTTCTTTTTGAGTTCTGCTGTGCAGGGGAGATTATATGACACTAATAGCTAGATAGATTTAGGAAACTTTGCTAGTTCCGTGTAAAGATATGATTAATAAATTTTAATTAATATACTATTACTGGATTAAAAGGAGATTTTTCTTTTAAATGTCCAAAGTTCAGTTGTAAAATGAATCTCATGTGAGTAATCTCATAACGATGCCTCTTATTAATAATAAGTAACAATTTTATCAAAAGAGGTTTATTCAGTCTCTGAAAGTAGGGATTTTTTTGTGTTGTTCTTTAATGCTATTTTTCTTAGTAATACTTTAGCTCCTTTATTATATTCTACAGCAGCTAGCTGTACCATTTAGTATGTTTGAGGTGCTGCAATCAATTCCCCTCAACAGTTATTTATCATTTTATAAAAGGTTACCATTGTACAAGATTCCATATAATATTCTATAGTTTGTCATACAATACATAAAATGTCTAATCTTACACATGGCAGCGCAGCCTAATAATTGCTGTTTTGGAGCACTTGACTGTGCAGTTATTTGCTCAGCATAACATCTCCAGCTGCAGCTCAATTTTTGCCAAATATAGAGAAATTAAGTTAAACTTATTGGCACACTCCAGTGTAGAGTCCTAGATCTGGATTGTCCAACTTTCTTAATAAAATATTTTTGTTGTTATTATTGTTATTATTAGAGGACCTTTTTATGAAATGAAACATTAGAATCAAAGTTATGCCTTGATTAGTTTATTCATAAAAAGTTATAGTTGAACTACAGCAAGATCTAAAAATGCCAATCAATGCAGTAATATAGTTTTTAAAAAAAGTCCTTCTTCGAGTGCCCATGTCACTGAGTGAGTGTCACTGGTGCTTCTTATTAGCTGCCCAGCTGCAGAATCCTCTTAGGCTCCAGAAGGCTGCATGGCAAGTTTATCAAAAAATTTGGCACTACAGCAGGATCTTCCAAATATATAACAAGTTTTTGGCACATTGAGTTAAAATTCAACACAACAGACCCGGTAATGAATTTCAGCCATACCTGCCTTAGCTATAGGTATCAAGATAGCTTATATATAAATAAATATATATATATACTCATCTATATTGCCAAAAGTATTGGGAAGCCTACCTTTACATGAACTGTAATGGCATCCCAGTCTTAGTCCGTAGGGTTCAATATTGAATTGGCCTACCCTTTGCAACTCTTCTGGGAAAGCTGTCCACAAGGTTTAGGAGTGTGTTTATGGGAATGTTTGACCATTCTTCCAGAAGTGCATTTGTGAGGTCAGGCACTGATGTCAGATGAGAAGGCCTGGCTTGCAGTCTCCGCTCTAATTCATCCCAAAGGTATTCTGTCGGGTTGAGGTCAGGACTCTGTGCAGGCCAGTCAAGTTCCTCCATCCCAAACTTGCTCATTCATGTCTTTATGGACCTTCTTTGTGCACTGGTGCAAAGTCATGTTAGAACAAGAAGGGGCCATCCCCAAACTGTTCCCACAAAGTTGGGAGCATGAAATTGTCCAAAATGTCTTGGTATGCTGATGCCTTAAGAGTTCCCTTCAATGGAACAAAGGGGCCAAGCTCAAGCCCTGAAAAACAACCCCACATCATAATCCCCCCTCCACCAAACTTTAAACTGCACAATACAGTCAGGCAAGTACCCTTCTCCTGGCAACCGCCAAACCAAGACACATCCATTGGATTGCCAGACAGATAAGCATGATTCCTTACTCCAGAGAACACATCTCAACTGCTCTAGAGTCCAGTGCTTTACACCATTGCATCCGACGCTTTGCATTGCACTTGGTGATGTAAGGCTTGGATGCAGCTGCTCGGACATGGAAACCCATTCCATGAAACTCTCTACTCATTGTTCTTGTGCTAATCTGAAGGCCACATGAAGTTTGGAGGTCTTTTGCTATTGACTCTTCAGACAGTTGGCGACTTCTGCACACTGTCATTTTACTTGACCTAACACTTTGTGGCTGATTTTCTGTTGTTCCTAGTTGCTTCCACTTTGTTAAAATACCACTAACAGTTGACCATGGAAAATTTAGTAGCAAGGAAATTTCATGGATGGACTTATTGCACACCTATATATGGATATAAGTTGCACACTTATATATTGAAAATCCTGCTTGTGGTACAGACCTTTTTTAACCTCCCTAGCGGTCTGATTATGTCCATATTTCTGTGCTCAAAGCGGTACATTTTTTTGCATTGAAATATGTATTTTTTTTATTGTAGGCCTGTAATTTTTAGGAATAACTCACTGAAATCTGTACAAACAAGAGTCTAGTAAAAACATCCCAGGTAGGATAAAATTTGAAACACGAAATCATAAATTATAATTTAATAAATAATCAGAAAAAATAATAATATAATAACAATAAATTTAATTCAATAATATAATCAAACCAAAAACACTGAAATTTGAAATATAGCGCCAAGTTCGCACAACACTGAGCAAAGTTGCAAAATCATTTTCAGTGTCTGATGACGAATTTCCCCATGAATCATCATTTAATTCTGCAAGTGGTTCTAATTTACTATCGCTGTTCTCTAGCTGGTCTAAAACTGATTTTGACCTAAAGGGACGCTTTTTGGACGTCATGGACGTTTCTCAGTTTCCAGGCAGAAAGAACAGTGAAAATGTAGGCAGGGCACAGGACAAAGCACTAGGGACAAAATGTATGTGAAATGTTTTGATACAGTAATGTTTTACTATGTGATTTTAGTGAATGTCACTTTTTGTCATTTTCAAATTTCCCACCAGTTCCTTCCCACGTACGTCCCGACGGTCGAAGGGGACAGAACCCAGATGACAGATGCTGGCATCCGCCGGATTACATTGCCGGGGACACTGCAGGAGGGACATTGCGGGAGCGCAGGACAAGGTAAGTGAAGAACAGATCAAGGAGCAGCGCCACATGGTAATCCCGAGTGTAGCTCGGGGGTTACCGCTTTTGGTACTGAAACTTTACCTCGAGCTACACTCGGGATTACCGTCAGGGAGGCTACTGAGCTTGTTTTTGAATGTCCGACAGGCTCTCCATTCTTGGAAGAGGTGTCAGCAAAGGACATATGACTGATACATGAGCTAATATAATTGTTTATTACAGGAAACTCTAATTCTTTCAAATAACCATAATGTGTATAGATTTGCAAAAGTCTGAGCAGAGCATGCTATTCTAATAAATGATTAACCTCCCTGGCGGTATTCCCGAGTGTAGCTCGGGGTAACATTTCAGTACCAAAAGCGGTAACCCCGAGCTACACTCGGGAATACCATGCGGCACTGCTCCGGCATGTGTTCTTCACTTACCTTACCCTGCGCTCCCACGATGTGTCCCCTGCAGCGTCCCCGGCCATCTCCTCCGGCCGATGCCGGCATCCGGCTTCTGTGTCCTGTCCCTGTGACGTCGGGACGTACGGGCGCCGCCGCCGGCGGCGGCGGGAAATTTAAAAATTTTAAAAATGTCATTTTTTTTTTTTTTCATTTTACACAGTAAAACATTGCTGTTTCAACCTATTTCACATACATATTGTCCCTAGTGCTTTGTCCTGCGCCCTGCCTGCATTTTGTCTGTTCTTTCTGCCTGGAAACTGAGAAACGTCCATGGCGTCCAAAAAGCGTCCCTTTAGGTCAAAAGTGGTTTAGATCAGCTAGAGAACAGCGATAGTAAATCAGAACCACTTACAGAATTGAGTGATAATGATTCGTGGGGGAAATTCGTCATCAGAAACTGAAAACGATTTTGCGACTGAGCTCAGCAATGTGCGAACTTGGCGCTCTATTTCACATTTCAGTGTTTTTGGTTTGATTATATTATTGAATTAAATTTTTTATTATTTTTATATTAGTTTTAGGATTATTTATTAAATTATAATTTATGATTTTGTGTTTCAAATTTTATCATACCCGGGATGTTTACTAGACTCTTGTTCGGACAGATTTCAGTGAGTTTTTCCTAAAAATTACAGCCTACAATAAAAAAAATACATATTTCCATGCAAAAAAATGGTACCGCTTTCAGCACCAAAAATCTGAAATAATCATACCGCCAGGGAGGTTAATCAGACGTGTTTTGAAATTCTATTCCTCCATTGTAAAATAACATTTATTGAAATGTCCTATTGCTATGTGGAACACATTCAGTATGTGCAGAGAGAGAAAACATCAAAAAGGTATTTCTTTTCTATTAAGAAGTTGGCAGCCAAGGATGGTGCAACAACACAACTGGGTGAATTTACTAAAGGCAAATATACTGAGCACTCTGCAGGTGCAGTTGCACTTGTTTTCCACAAAGTTTAGTAAATGTAGTAAAGTTCTGCTGTTTTCCATTATCCAATCATGTAGAAGCAAAAAATGTTTTTTTTTTTTTAATTTTCCTTCTACCTGATTCTTTACAAAGTGACAATGGAAAACGAGTGCAGCTGCACTTGCAACGTGCAAAGCAAAAAAACCCCATTTTGTTGCTAAATTTCAGTGACACATTCTTTTGTACAATATAATGAAAGCTTCCAGACTTATGCTATACCTGCGAAGGTACAAGCAAGCTAGGTTCTTACTGTCGCTGCGCCTGCAGTTTGCCAGTTTTTATTGGTGGGATAGAGCATTGTTTGATAATCATTCCCTCATTCTGGGTCCATACACCTACTAACTGCTATTAGCTTAGGAGTAATGTTTGTATTGATCTACTAGTCACCAGCTTCAGTTGTACTAACATGAAGTGGGGGAAATGTCTATTTCAGTCTTCTCCACTACCATCCTTGGTAAGACTTGTGGGGCTATGTCACGTACCTTTGTTGAAGGCCGAGAGGGCTTCCCTTGCGGCTCTGGTCCAAGTGCCCCTGAATGTGGTGACAGAGGTACAAGGCTCAAATGAGCACGGGTGCCAATAGCTTGATAGCAGGTGACTGCCATGGTCAGGGATGTAGTCAAGGTGAGCCAGGGTCATACACAGTGAGACAGCAGTGTGGTCAGGACACAGGCTGGGGTCAGTACCAGGTTAGCAAGCAGAGTGAGGTCCAGTAGCAAGCCAAGGTCAGCACTAGGAGATCAGGCAGAGAATAGTCAGTGGCAAGCCGAGGTCAGCACCAGGAGATCAGACAGAGAGTAGTTTAGGGCAAACCAAGGTCAGATTCCAGAATCCACAGAGCTAGGTCAGGAGCAAGCTGGGTCAGCAATGGAAAATCAGTCAGTACAAACAGAAACACAGGAACATGGATCACATGAAGCTGAAGAATATCCAGCAATTAGTACACAGCAGAGTCTCTTTTAAATAGGCAACTTGGCGCCAATGTGGGAAGACATATGCACGATGCGCAGTAGATGCAGAAGAATTAGCATTAGCTGAAGAAGGATTAGCATTAGCAGCATTAGTTTTCTGACAGGCTATGATGTACTAAGGCCACCCTGTCAAATGGGTAATTAGAGGAGGTTACAACAGATAAATGCTCTAAGCGGGCAGATAGAATAATTCCAACCTTGGATTTATCTTTTTAAATTATCTTCATCTAATACTATCTGACTATTGGGATAGCCCTAGTTTTGTCTTTACATTTATATTATGGAGTTGCACAGATCAGCCATCTTGTGGACTGGATTGCTAAAATTATGCAACTTTGTATTATTATATTTGTACACTTTGATCCTGTTTGGACTTATCTATCATTAGGGAGTCATTAACACAACCCCTTTGATGATTTAAATGTGCCCCAGTGAGAAAACACCACACACTGGGCAGACACAAAAGTTCAACTTTTAATTTGATGAATGAGTTGCAGAAAAGTCAAATGAGTGTTATTGCTACAATCCTGTTGTGAAGAGCCCATCATTTGCTAAAAGATTTGACCAAATAAATAACGATCACCTTATAATCTGTCCTTAAGAAAAGAATGTGAAGTAGCTCTACAACCAAGAACTTCAACATCTTGGTCTTTTTTTTCAGTAAACACTTGAAAGTTATCATGTGCAGCAGATGGAATAGAATATACAGCTTGAACACAGCTATATAAATATATCCTAGATGTCTGTTTTGCTTTTCAATTTGCATTGAAAGTACAAAGGTAGCAGGGAAAGCCAGTCAGGGCTGCTCTATGTCTCCTGATATTTCTTCCAGATGTTGGCTAGACTTTGTGGAGCCAGTCTTATGGAATATGGGCTGAGGCGAGTTGTCTTTTCTTCCAGGTGTGATGCTTCATGCTGATTCCTCCACACTCTCGTCTCTCTTGTACAAACACACTAAGCTCTGTGACAAGCATTTACCACCAATCGTTAGAGGAAATTCACCTCCCTCTAACCTCCCTTCATCACAAGAGGTCCTGTGGACAGTTCCCCATGTCCATATGAAAGAAAAGATCACCCAAGCCCTCTGATGTCATCTTTTGCTAATACGCCGGCTTGTTTTGGAATATTTCTTAATGTATTATTCAAGTATGGGGAGGTCATATTTGACACTGAATGTTACTGCCAAGCGCCTAATAGTAGTTTTGTTTGTACATGCTCTTAAAGGACTGTTTCTCAGTCATTTTTAACGCATTGATTAAACAGAGTGGGCCAGAGCTGTGTGTCATAAATTTAGCTGGCGCCAACTTTATTTATCTGTGGGAGATTTTGTCTGGGGTTCGTAAATGTGTTGTTTCTTTTGTGAGTTTATAAAAATTTTTCAGGATAATGTGTTTTAAATGAATGATTACCATATGCTTAATTTAAAGTTATACCCCAATGTAACACAGAAATGCAACTTTTAAATATATAGGATGCGTGGGAGTATTGTTCTACTGTCACAGCTCTATTCCTAAAGCAGTATCAACCCCAAAACCAAAATATTTTACATATTGCAGCTTCTCAATCCTTGTATTGGCTTCACTAGTTTTCTATTTTTTTTTAGTTTTTTTTTCCTTTTTTTCACCTGGTGATCCTATCAGTAACACATTTCCTGTCTTAAAGTGTCTCCATTCTGGATGGAAGAGCAACAGCTTGTTCTGTTAAAGGAAGTTGAAAAATAACAGACTTACTGGCAGAATCAACAGCTGAAAAGAAAAAGAAGATGACCTAAAAAAAATAAAAGTAATGCAGCCACCACATCTGAGAAATGGTAAGCTATATCTTACATTTTTGTTTTGGGGTTTAGTACTGGTTTAAGGAGTAAAGTGGCACTGCAAAAGAGGACTCAAGCATCTTCAAAATCATATAGACCATGTTTTAAGTTTATCTTTGGCAATTTACTGAAACAGGTTATTATTTCATGATGCTCCTATATAAGCACAATCCCAGATTTTAATGTTATGCTCCATTAGACCCCTTGTATGGGGCATGTACAATTACCTTGGAAGTTTTAGCTCAATAAATTACAAATGCATCATTTAAAATAAAGGTCTAGTGCATTTTAATTAAATGAAGATATATTTTAATGTATGTTTACTTGCTTACATAGAAGTGAATTGTGTTAATAATATTAAAACAATACAGTTACCGTATATACTCGAGTATAAGCCGAGTTTTTCAGCACATTTTTTGTGCTGAAAAACGGCCCCCTCGGCTTATACTCGAGTCAACGTCTGCCCAGGGGGGGCGCGAGGCTCCGTCAAGGGGGGCGCGTACAGGGGTGGGCAGAGGGCTGCTGTCTCTTACCTGGCTCCCACGATGATCCATCCAGGAAGCGCTGCTCCTTCCGTCACTCCGGCCACTCCCTCACTCCTGCCGCTCGGCTCCGCCTCCTCACCAGTGATTGGCCGCTAGAACTGTAGCTCAGGAAAGGTACACAGGCGGCCAATCACGGGCGAGGAGGCGGAGCCGAGCGGACCCGCGAAAATCGAGTGAGGGAAAAGCCGGTAAGTGTGCAGTGCAGAGGTGCTGCTGCAACCACATATGCTGGCTGCAGCAGCACCATACTGCAACAGGGGTCAGCAAGTGTCATTGGTGTCAGTGGGAGGAATAGTGCCGCATCATTGGTGTCACTGATACTAATGATGGGGCATTATTCCTCCCACTGACACCAATGATGGGGCACTATTCCTCCCACTGACACCAATGATGGGGCACTATTCCTCCCACTGACACCAATGATGGGGCACTATTCCTCCCACTGACACCAATGATGGGGCACTATTCCTCCCACTGACACCAATGATGGGGCACTATTCCTCCCACTGATACCAATGATGGGGCACTATTCCTCCCACTGACACCAATGATGGGGCACTATTCCTCCCACTGATACCAATGATGGGGCACTATTCCTCCCACTGATACTAATGATGGGGCACTATTCCTCCCACTTTATTTGTTACATTGACTAGTAGGTGCCTCATTTCCCACCCTCGGCTTATACTCGAGTCAATAGTTTTTCCCAGTTTTTTGTGGTAAAATTATGTACCTCGGCTTATATTCGGGTCGGCTTATACTCGAGTATATACGGTACTTATTGCCCAATACCCCACATTTTCCAGGAGGATTTAAGTCTAAGCAAGTAGGTTACTTGTTACAAACCCAAAATGTTGCCCCCTAGGCTTTCCTTTAGTGTGATTTCCTGATTTTTTTTGGAAATGTGTTAGCTTTCTGTAATAATAGCTAGATGGGATCTCCATCTTATTGTGATTTCTCCATACATAACAAATTAAGCTATCAATTATTAATTACAGACTTAATCAATGGTTAGGAATATCCAAGTGCTGTCCTGCCAATACTCAAGCCTAAGCCAATATCTCTCCCCCTCACAAGCTAAGCACTAAAACATCATCAAATTTAACTGAAGATTCATGGAACAGGAAAGCAAGTTTGGGGTGTAACTCAAAGGAAAGGTGAATTTTGATTGGTACACTCTGATCATATCCAATCATCCCTGATTAAAACTAATCATACTGAGTCTGAAGGACAGACCATATTCTTATGATTCATTCATTTCTTCCTATACCATTCAATTACTCTGTACATCTGAAGCCATCCTGAATCCCACAATATGTTTCTGAATCTTGAATAATGGATTGATGAGTATCTTTATAAAATGATTTGTAACAATGTGTGTCACCAAAATAGGTACAATGGCCAAAGATTAAATAAATGATATAAATTAGATGCTAATTTGAAATTTTGAAGATGTATGAATCATACAAAGAAGGCCCTTTTATGGAATTACATATCCAATTGTAATAAATGTTCTATTAACTTGTCTTTATATATGCAAATGACACTACACCTCCTCCAGTCCTTTGTAGTAAATCACAGGGGAAGTCATTATTTTTTCTTTTGTACATTTAATAACAAAAGGTACCTTCTAACATTCTAGATAAAAATACATTTTTGCTTTAACCCAGGAATTCATCTTTGGCACATGGTTGGACTTTTTTTTAATTTTTATAGTTTCTTTTATGCTTAGTCTGCCAAAAGACTCAGAAACTGATCATGAGAGTATGTAGATCAACTACTACATGGTTCACAGAATTTTACTCTGCAGCTCCCACACGTTTGTTAAATGGGAGAGAATCAAATGACATGAGAATGCAGGCCTGTCCAGAATCACAGGAAGACTTAAATAAATCTTATTGGATGAAGTATATGAAGGTACACTGAACAGATTTTCTGTCTTTCGCATAGTTGCAGTATTAACTGTTCCTAATTTTCTTACTTGATATTGAACTTTTTTTTAATTTTGGATAGAGTAAGGAAGGATTATAACTTTTATCTTTGGCACATTGGGGAGATTTCCCTTCACTTCCTGTCCCATAACCAAAACATTTAGTGAGAGGAAATCCCTCCAAAGTGGTTGCACCAGGATCACCAGAACTATTGCTCCCGTCAGAAGATTTCCACTCTATTGCTGTTCTAGTGACAATTCAAAACTTGAGATTTTCAGTAACAATAACTGGGACAAATAGGGAGGGTGAATATCCCTAACAGGGGGCACAAACAGCAATAAAAACCTGACAGGTGTTTTAATTCCTCTACTCAAAAACTAAAAAAAAAAGTTTTGCCCTTAGTTATACTTTCAGCTTTACACTGGCCAATAATTGCTATGAATGCTTGAGAAAAAGATCAGGAAACACAATGCAGAATTGTACCTTGAAAAAAATAGTAACATGCACTGTTTTTTTTTTGGTAGGAAATACTTTTTATGTCTTTTCTTCCAAACATTTTTCCCTTTTTGCTATCAAAATCTATTATTCTAACACTGCCCGCAGATGCCGAAGAGTGGATTGCAGTGCTGGATAATGCAATTCCATTGTGCATGATTGGGAGTTGTATCATCACAGGCTGTCCTATGGTCAAAGGCGTAGGACATTGGATTCTCCCTGTGCCTGCGTGAGTTTCCTCCAGGTACTTTGGTTTCCTCCCACACTCCAAAAGACATGCTGGTGGGTTAATTGGATCCTGTCTAAATTGGCCCTACTATGTGTATGTATATATGTAAGTTAGATTAGATTGTACACCCCTTGAGGGTTAGGGACTGTGTGAATGTATAATATATATATGTAAAGCGCTGCGTAAATTGATGGCGCTATATAAGTATCTGAAATAAATACAAAAATAAATTGGGTGTGGGGTAAGCTTCTGCAAAGATGCCACCAGCTGCTGTTGAGTGGTGAGGGAAACCACAAAGTTGTTATGGATGGGGGGTTTACAATAATGTATCTGGTGCACACATGCCTATCACTGCAAATAATGCAGTCACTTACTGCACTATAATAACACATTTAGTTTGAACATGATAAGAAGAATGAGTGAGTTACAAGGTGTTTCCTTTATGTCACCAAAGTGGAGTTGGTGCCCATGGTGGTAAACTAAGTCCCTTAGACCCTTACATTTGCACAGAAAATAAGACATGAACACTGAAACAATCTGCAACAACTTCATTTCTTTTTGTTTCTTTTTTCTTCATTTTTCACCACTTCAACCCCTGTGCACACTTGATGAAGTCAGTGCACTTCTCATACAGTTTGAGGCTGAACTTCACACATTCTGAGCATCACTGGGGTTTATATATATATATATATATATATATATATATACAGTCAGGTCCATAAATATTGGGACATTGACACAATTCTAACATTTTTGGCTCTATACACCACCACAATGGATTTGAAATGAAACAAACAAGATGTGCTTTAACTGCAGACTGTCAGCTTTCATTTGAGGGTATTTACATCCAAATCAGGTGAACGGTGTAGGAATTAAGTTTGCATATGTGCCTCCCATTTGTTAAGGGACCAAAAGTAAAGGGACAGAATAATAATCATAAATCAAACTTTCACTTTTTAATACTTTTTAATACTTGGTTGCAAATCCTTTGCAGTCAATTACAGCCTGAAGTCTGGAACGCATAGACATCACCAGACGCTGGGTTTCATCCCTGGTGATGTTCTGCCAGGCCTCTACTGCAACTGTCTTCAGTTCCTGCTTGTTCTTGGGGCATTTTCCCTTCAGATTTGTCTTCAGCAAGTGAAATGCATGCTCAATCAGATTCAGGTCAGGTGATTGACTTGGCCATTGCATAACATTCCACTTCTTTCCCTTAAAAAACTCTTTGGTTGCTTTTGCAGTATGCTTTGGGTCATTGTCTATCTGCACTGTGAAGCGGCGTCCAATGAGTTGTGAAGCATTTGGCTGAATATGAGCAATAATATTGCCCGAAACACTTCAGAATTCATCCTGCTGCTTTTGTCAGCAGTCACATCATCAATAAATACAAGAGAACCAGTTCCATTGGCAGCCATACATGCCCACGCCATGACACTACCACCACCATGCTTCACTGATAAGGTGGTATGCTTAGGATAATGAGCAGTTCCTTTCCTTCTCCATACTCTTCTCTTCCCATCACTCTGGTAAAAGTTGATCTTGGTCTCATCTGTCCATAGGATGTTGTTCCAGAACTGTGAAGGATTTTTTAGATGTCGTTTGGCAAACTCTAATCTGGCCTTCCTGTTTTTGAGGCTCACCAATGGTTTACATCTTGTGGTGAACCCTCTGTATTCACTCTGGTGAAGTCTTCTCTTGATTGTTGACTTTGACACACATACACCTACCTCCTGGAGAGTGTTCTTGATCTGGCCAACTGTTGTGAAGGGTATTTTCTTCACCAGGGAAATAATTCTTCGGTCATCCACCACAGTTGTTTTCCGTGGTCTTCCGGGTCTTTTAGCGTTGCTGAGCTCACCGGTGCGGAAAACCATTTTGATAAATACTACTAATTTTATGTCATTTTTGGTCATTTTCATACCTACAGCACTGTCATTTGCAGACATTAAAAAGTGATTAGAGAAAAATATTCAACAATCTTCTTAAAAATCATCCTATCTATTGCCAGTCTTACTGAATAGGCCCATTTGTGCTTATAAGATCTACTATACCTCTTTTCCATCTGGCAAGCTACTGGCTCTTATCAGCTGGTGGATAAATACCTGTGGCACTTTTCAATGTAGCCCCAGGAAAGTTGTACTGGAACAGTGCAAGCCACTGGAAAATCCCATAACTCTGCATACAGAGGTGACACATGCTGGATGACAATTTAGCATGTCACTGTCCAGTTTTTTTCCAGCAGACATGGAGTAGGTGAGTTAATATTTATTTAGCTGCCAATGTTTCTTCCAGTCTCTAACAGAAATTTTAAACATCAAAAGTATATCTTTCCAGATTGAGAAGACATTTAAAGAAAATGTTCACAAGTTTGGCATTAAAAGGCTGAGCCTTTGTAATTTCAAGATTTCCTTCCACAAAAAGGAAAATATCAAACTTGTCAGTATACTAAAATGTGTAGGTGCAGTACAGCACATGGCACCTCAGTGGAATGCAGGGTGTTAATATTGTGTTAAAGTCCAACTCCAGGCTCTGTGATCCCCCTTTCCCTCCGGCTGTATGTAATGTTTTTATGTTTATATACTCACCTATTCAGAAGTCTTTAGGTCAGTCATTTGATGCCACAGGGTCTATTTCACCTCTTTTCCAAGTAGTAGCCTTGCTATATATATAAAAATAAATATTAGTAAGTTATAAACATAGAAAAATGAAGGCAGAAAAAAGACAGAGTGGTCCATCGAGTCTGCCCGCTTATATATATATATATATATATATATATAAAAACACACACACACATATTTTGTTTAGTTTTTTTGTTTCCTTTTTTTAAACCTATGTTTGTCCCAAGCATGTTTCAAGCCATTTAGCCATTTAGTGTTGACCTGTTCAATCATCAACTACCCTTTCAGTAAAATAATACTTTCTAAGATTATTTTTGAACTTTCCTCCAGTTAGTTTGAGGTCATGTCCCTGTGTTCTTGATTTTGGTTTCATATTGAAAATACTGCCCTCCTGAACCTTATCCACACGCTTGATGCATTTAAAGGTTTCAGTTATGTCTCCTCTTTTCCTTCTTTCCTCCAGACTGTACATATTAAGTTCCTGAAGTCTTTTTTGATACATTTTATCCCCCAGACCTTTCACCATTTTTGTTACCCATCTCTAGACTTGTTCTATCTTATCAATATCTTTTTGTAAGTGAAGTCTCCAGAACTGGACACAGTATTCTAAATGAGGTCTCACTAACCAGAACCTCCTTCCTTCTGCTGGTAATCCCTCTAGTGATACATTATAGAATCCTATTCACTTTCCCCACTTCTTTGTCACACTGTCTGCTCATTTTGCAATCATCTACAATAAGTACCCTCAAACCTTTTTCCACTGTAGTGCTGGCCAACACTGCACCCCCAATGCTATACTGTTTCAAGGGATTATTTTTCCATGGGTGCATTATTTTACATTTAGAAACATTGAACTGCAGTTTCCACTTCTTTGGCCAATTTTCCAGCAATGTCAAATCATGTTCCATGTTACAGACAACCTCCAGGGATATCAACTCTATCACAAACCTTTGTATCATCAGCAAAAAGATATACCTTATGAACAAACCTTTACTTATATCACTTACATATAGATTAAATAGAACAAGAGCTAATACAGAGCCTTGTGGTACACAACTAATGACTTGTCTCTGTTCCCAATGAACCCCATTTACAACCACACTCTGGTATTTATCCTTTTGCCAACTGCATTTCCTCTGAACCACCCGAGGGTTAAGTCCTAGCTTTTACAACTTTTGTATTGGTTCATTATGTGGAACTGTATCAAATGCCTTGCTGAAATCAAGATATGCTATGTCCACAGCACCTCCCTGGTCCAAAACATTGGTAATATGATCAAAAAATTCAGTCAAATTAGTCTGACATGACCTACTCTCAGTAAAGCCATGCTACTTTGGATCCAGTAAGTTGTGTATTTTTAGGTGACCAATGATCCTTCTTTTCAGGAGTGAATTACTTGACTACAACCGATGTTAAACTCACTGGCCTTTAATTGCCGGCTTCTATCTTGCTGCCCTTCTTGTGGATAGGTACAATATTAGCTGTCCGCCAGTCATGGGAAGCTTCTCCTGCTAGAAGAGATTGCTTAAAAAGATCTGGTAATGGTCCAACAACTATACCTCGAAGTTCTGTTAGGACTCTGGGATGAATACCATCAGGACTCATTGCTTTAACAGAGCCAGTTCCTCTGCTACCTTTATCTCCAGAAATCCTATAAATGAACTGTCATTACTAGAACCAATATGATTTCCCATCTTGTTATTGCTAATACAATTTATTTCTGAGAAGACTGAACAGAAGTAATTGTTTTAATGGTTTACTACATTCAGGTCTTCTCTCCCTCAACATAAGTGTTGTGTCCAATTTTCATTTTAATGGTCCCATTATATTTTTTCTTTTTATCACTTATGTATATAAAAAGATTTTATTTCCTTTCTTAATAGATCTAGCAATTTCCTCTTCTTTCTGTGCTGTGGTAGCACTTCAACCCAGAAGACTGAGGAAACGTTGTGGCTAAGAAAAAGTACAGTGGGGGCAGCTTCAGACGGAAGGGCTTTAGGGTAAACTCCAGACAGAAAATAAAAGATCGTGTTTTTTCAAGTTTTGTATTATTTAAAGTGCTACTAAACAAAGGACCCTGCATTCACTATATCTGGTCTCCCACAGTACACAGAATATGAAAATGCTATTATTTTAGTAAATATAAACTGCTAAATACCTTTTCTCATCAGCAGTTAGAGCAGTCTTGTGACTTCTATCAGTGTCCAGCCAAGCACATGTTAAAGCTTGTAGGAGGAGCTTTCATTCTGCTCTGGGAGGATGCAGGACCCCTGATCTCTGCCTGGACAGTGCTGATTGGTCTTGTGCTGATCACTTGCACTCTCCCAGGAAAAAAAATCCTCTCTAGCAATACGCACCAAACTGAGCATGATCGAGTGACTCCACATGATATGTTTTATCAGGAGATAAGAGGGGGGCACTGGAATAAGGGGAGGATCAGAGAAGTCAGGATCAAACAGTATTTTTACACAATGCATACGATTAACCCCTTAGGTTCCACAGTGAGTATAACAAGCATGCTTTACTGCATATACAGTTGTGTCCAAAATTATTCAACCCCCAATGCTGTAAAGGGGTTTAGGGACTATAGTGTACATTTGGAATTGTATTCAGAATCAAATCCTACAAGGACGTTGTAACTACCCAAATGCAACTAAAATGACATCAATTGTTTATGTAATACAGTAGTAAATGGTTCTTATGTGGTTTCTTCATTGCCACAATTATTCAACCCCTTAAAGACTACCACTCTGAAGAACAGAGGTTCATACAGGTGCTTTCCATCAGGTATTGAAAACACCTGTGGATGTCACCGAGCAGCAATCAAGCATAATAAGCACCAATTAGGCAGCTTTAAAATGACTGTGATACTCAGCTCCTTCTAGACATTTACTGGTGTGGTTACAAACATGGTGAAGGCAAGAGAATGGTCCAGGAAGACAAGAGAAGAGGTGATTTCTCTTCACAGGAAGGGCAATGGCTATAAGAAGATTGCAAAGATGTTAAACATACCAAGAGACACCTTAGGAAGCATCATTCGCAAATTCAAGGCAAAGGGCACTGTTGAAACGCTACCTGGTCGTGGCAGAAAGAAGATGCTGACTTCGACTGCTGTGCGCTACCTGAAGCGTAGAGTGGAGAGAAGTCCCCGTGTGACTGCTGAGGAACTGAGAAAAGATTTGTCAGATGTGGGTACAGAAGTTTCAGCCCAGACAATAAGACGCACACTGCGTAATGAAGGCCTCCGTGCCAGAACTCCCAGGCGTACCCCCTTGCTGTCTCCAAAGAATAAGAAGAGTCGACTGCAGTATGCCAAAAGCCATGTGGACAAACCACAAAAGTTGTGGGATAGTGTTCTGTGGACTGATGAAACAAAATTAGAACTGTTTGGGCCCATGGATCAACGCTATGTTTGGAGGAGGAAGAACAAGGCCTATGATGAAAAGAACACCTTGCCTACTGTGAAGCATGGTGGAGGGTCAATCATGCTTTGGGGCTGTTTTGCTTCTGCAGGTACAGGGAAGCTTCAGCGTGTGCAAGGTACCATGAATTCTCTTCAGTACCAGGAGATATTGGATGGAAACGTGATGCAGTCCGTCACACACCTGAGGCTTGGGAGACGTTGGACCTTTCAACAGGACAATGATCCCAAGCATACCTCCAAGTCCACTAGAGCATGGTTGCAGAGGAAAGGCTGGAACATTTTGGAGTGGCCATCGCAGTCACCAGACTTAAATCCGATTGAGAACCTCTGGTGGGACTTAAAGAAAGCAGTTGCAGTGCGCAAGCCTAAGAATGTGACTGAACTGGAGGCCTTTGCCCATGAAGAATGGGCGAAGATACCCGTAGATCGCTGCAAGACACTTGTGTCAAGCTATGCTTCACGTTTAAAAGCTGTTATAACTGTAAAAGGATGCTGTACTAAGTACTAAGATTGAATGTCACTTGGGGGTTGAATAAAACTGATAATGCTGTGAGCACAGAAAAGACATTTGTGGTTATTTCATTATAACTGTTATGTTATATTTGTCTGACCTACAAGTGCCTCTTTAATGTAAATGTAAGCAAGATGACTGAATGATCAAAAGCAATGTCAAACTGGCCAAAACACTCAATTTCAGTGGGGGTTGAATAATTTTGGACACAACTGTACAGACTGAGTTTACTGTTGTGGGCTTAGTAACACTTTAACCATGTCTATACCGGGCACTTTCACTACCTTCCTGCCCAGGCCAATTTTCAGCTTTCAGAGTTGTCGCACTTTGAATGACAATTGCGTGGTCATGCAACACTGTACCCATATGAATTTTTTTTTCACAACAAAAAAAAGCTTTCTTTTGGTGGTATTTAATCACCATTGGATTTTCATTTTTGCTAAGAAAAGTTTGAAAAAAAAACACATTTTCTTTTTTTCTGTTATGTAAATTTTACCAGACAAATTGTTCCTCATAAATTTTAGCCAAAATGTATTCTGTTACATATTCTGTTACATTACATGGTGAAAATAACCCAAATCATTGTTTATTATTTTGTCTGTAGCAAAGTTATAAAGTCCACAAACCATGGTAAATATCCCCAAATCAATACAAATATCCCCCAAATTACCCCTTTTTGGAAAGTAGATAGTTCAAGGAACTTAATAGGAGGCATGGCGAGTTTTTTGAAGTTGTAATTTTTTTTTTTGTAATACTTTTTTGGGAAATCCAATCATTGTTTATAATTGTCATGTGATCTGCTGTGAATGGTCACAGTGATTGCATGGTATTGACAATGGGCCTGTACAGTGATCTGTCATTGGCTGTGTCCAATGGACATTGCTGGTGACAGACTGTGCCCACAGTGTGACACGTTTCAGGAGGACGTTATGTCCAGAGCAATGAAAGTTAAAAATATAAGCAACAGAATATGTCTATATCTTAATTTACTATAATCCACTGCACAGAAGTGGGGAAGGGAGAGCCGGTGAGAGTCTAATGCATTGCTCAATGCTGGTAATAGAACACTATTACCTTACTTCCAAGCAGGGAAAGCAATGCTTTCACTTGTGTTGCTATCATTGTCCAATCTGGGGGAGACCAGTGAATAAACTGTGTGGCATAGAGAAGATCTAACATTGTAATTTTTATTTTACAGTTCTTTCCCTATAGGGCAAAAAGCATTTAGTACTTTATCCCATGTTTCTAAGTGCTTTCTAACTCTAGTTGTATGGTCCGACCTCCCCCCCCCCCCACACTTCATTCCTGCCATGGCCCATCCGACAACAGCTATGAAGGAGACAATTAATTCATAGCTGCAGTCAAGAAACAACAAGAGGCATGCAGAGGACAACACATCCCGATCCCTTTGCATTTCTATATCTATATATTAGTGTCACTGGAGATGTCAGTGTCAGTTACTCAGTGACAACATTGTCATCAATTTCATCACTGATCATTGTCAACTGTACAGATTATTGTAGATTTACATGCACGTAGTTGCATATATTCACATGTGTTTACATGCGTAAACACGCACCTTCACATGTACGGTATATATGCATGTATATGCTACATCTCTTATTCTCAGTCTCTCATTCCTTTCATATTGTTTTCATGCTATGGAGAGATTTTTGTCCATTTTTTATCTAATGGATTGGTATGCAATCATTTTATTTAATCTATTCATCTAGTTTTACATGTTTACATTATAGGATATAGATTATCGTTTGGTTATGTAGGTTCACACAAAAAGTAGATTTTTTTTAAATGAATGAAGTCTACACTTAAAAAAACTTTTTTGCCTTTTTGAAGGTCAGGTTTGTTGAAGTATATCATTAGTTTATTTATTTACTGAATTATTTTAACACATGATACAAATTATAACAATTTTATACAAGAAAATATATTACATTGATTCCTATTTTGGATGAAGTTTGCAGATTATTGTTGTATTGTGGTTTATACAATCCCTTCCTGGGGTCAGTGGCTCCTGATAGCTCCTTCCTGGGAGAGCTGTATGAGCTTCTCTGGATCTGCCCCCCAAGCCAGCCTTTATATTCAGCGGGTAGCCCAGTTTCTTACAGGTTGATAAAGAAGCAGGATTGCTTCGAAATGTGTCCCTGTATTTTGGGGTATACAGTGGTGACAACAGGAGGCTTTTGGCTCGTGGACTCCAAGCCATTCAGCAGCTCCATCCACCTCTGCCAGCAGTGTCATTTCCACTTCAGCCCATGCTTTTCCCAGCCAGTGGCCAAGGCGGGGTTCTTGCATAACTCATACACTGACTCTGGACTTATCCTCCAAGCCACTTGATAAGCCTCTACACCCCACTTTTGTTTATGCGTGTAACCATTGATTTTATTTTGTCCATTAAACTTCCTTATGCATGCTATGCTATGGGGTGCGTGCTCCGCTCTCTCCTTTCTTGTTTTACACAGTTAGTCAGTTCCCACCCAGTTTCAGTCAGTGTTCAGATTGCCCGCCATGCTATTACAGTCCCACTATAATTTGCTGATCACTGCCATTACTATTAAAAAAAATAAATGAATAAACATTTCAGTATATACCATCGTTGCTAAATGCTAAAACTTTCACATAAACCAATCAATATACACTTATTGGAATTTTTTTTTTTTTTACCAAAGACATGTAGCAGAATATATTTTGACCTAAATTTATGAAGAAATTAGATTTTTTTTTCTATTGGATATGTTTTATAGCAGAAAGTAAAAATATTGTTTTTTCAAAATGTTTGGTCTTTTAAATATAAATATTTTTACAGTTGGGCAAAAAAGTATTTAGTCAGCCACCAATTGTGCAAATTCTCCCACTTAAAAAGATGAGAGAGGCCTGTAATTGGCATCATAGGTAGACCTCAACTATGAGAGACAAAATGAGAAAACAAATCCAGACCATCACATTGGCTGATTTGGAAAGAATTTATTTGCAAATTATGGTGGAAAATAAGTATTTGGTCACCTACAAACAAGCAAGATTTCTGGCTCTCACAGACCTGTACCTTCCTACTTCCTACTCAGATCCTGCAGTGCCAGACGTGTCCCCCTGCTTAAGCCAGTACATGTTCGAGCTCGTCTGAAGTTTGCTAGAGAGCATTTGGATGATCCAGAAGAGCATTGGGAGAATGTCATATGTTCAGATGAAACCAAAATAGAACTGTTTGGTAGAAACACAACTCGTCGTGTTTGGAGGAGAGAGAATGCTGAGTTGCATCCAAAGAACACCATACCTACTGTGAAGCATGAGGCTGGCAACATCATGCTTTGGGGCTGTTTCTCAACAAAGGGACCAGGACAACTGATCCATGTACAGGACAGAATGAATGGGGCCATGTATCGTGCGATTTTGAGTGCAAACCTCCTTCCATTAGCAAGGGCATTGAAGATGAAATGTGGCTGGGTCTTCCAACATGACAATGATCCCAAACATACCACCCGGGCAACAAAGGAGTGGCTTCGTAAGAAGCATTTCAAGGTCCTAGAGTGGCCTAGCCAGTCTCCAGATCTCAACCCCATAGAAAACCTTTGGAGGGAGTTGAAAGTCCGTGTTGCCCAGTGACAGCCCCAAAACATCACTGCTGTAGAGGAGATCTGCATGGAGGAATGGGCCAACATACCAGCAACAGTGTGTGCCAACCTTGTGAAGACTTACAGGAAACGTTTGACCTCTGTCATTGCCAACAAAGGATATATAACAAAGTATTGAGATGAACTTTTGATATTGACCAAATACTTATTTTCCACCATAATTTGCAAATAAATTCTTTCCAAATCAGCCAATGTGATTGTCTGGATTTTTTTTCTCATTTTGTCTCTCATAGTTGAGGTCTACCTATGATGCCAATTACAGGTCTCTCTCATCTTTTTAGGTGGGAGAACTTGCACAATTGGTGGCTGACTAAATACTTTTTTGCCCCACTGTATATATTGACTACATCTTTTTCTGTAAATACTTTTATTGCACCATTTTTACCTTTTTAGTAATAAATCTTATTTTCTGAAAAGTGTTGAACTGTTTCTAAAGCTCTTTAATGCAAACTAAGAATCCCTGTCTCTGAAGAGTGCTACTGTCTGTTTTAAACCTCTATATACACATCTGTCTGCAGTGACAGTGTGTATACAGACGATTATTCAAACATCATAGTGTTATTGCTAATATTGGCGAGTTTCCTCCTTTTCTCTACAAAAAGGCGGTGGTGGCAGTGTGAAGGGTTAATTGCGTAATTAACCTGAGCCAGTAACAATCGCTCTCAGGCTGCAGGTACATAGATTGTGGTCCATTAGCTGGAAAATCTATGTGCAGGGTGCAGCTGAGCGTGGCATTGTTACGCACGTGACAGCGTGGTTTTAGATTGGTTAGTCCTTCGGTCACGAGTTGGTGAGAAGGGCTGGGGGTCTGACGCCGCGATCGTCACAGCCCACACTGAAGATGCTGGCGCTGGGGAGAGAAGACGGCTGATGGAAGCAGGACTCCGCTGGACCGAGGAACAGGTAAGACGGAGAAGCGGGTTCTTCTACACAGTAGAACCGAGTGGATGGCCCGGTATTCTAACGCGAAGGCAGGAATACCGAACCGGCCGCTCCATATTTGCTCCATAAGATGCATAAGCGAAAAATACGGTACATCTAGTATTTTGTATGACCTCCATAATTTGTAAGGACAGCACCAAGTCTTCTAGGCATGGAATGAACAATTTGCGACATATTGCAACATCTATCTTTTTCCATTCTTCAAGAACAACCTCTTTTAGAGTCTGGATGCTGGATAGAGAGTGATGCTCAACTTGTCTTTTCAGAATTCCCCATAGGTGCTCAATTGGGTTCAGATCAGGAGACATACTTGGCCACTGAATCACTTTCACCCTGTTCTTCTTCAGAATTGCAACAGTGGCCTTAGATGTGTGTTTTGGATAATTGTCATGTTGGAAAAGTGCACGACGACCAAGGGCAAGAGCAGGGGCTAACTGACAACTCATGGGGCCTCCGGGCAATAGGGGGTTATGGGGCCCCTGTGTCCTTGCCCACACTCAAAGCACACCCAAAAAATCATGATACATCAATGAAATGCAGCTCCCCAACACCAGTGGCACTCATGCAGCCCCACAGAAGGACGCTGCCACCACCATGTTTCACTGTAGGCACCATGCATTTTTCTTTGTACTCCTCACCTTTGCAACACCATACAGTTTTGAAGCCATCAGTTCCAAAAACATTTATCTTGATTTCATCACTCCAGAGTATAGAGTCCCAGTAGTCTTCCTCTTTTTCAGCATGGGCCCTGGCAAATTCTAGGTGGGATGTTTAGTGCATGGGCTTTAGGAGAGGCTTCCTTCATGGATGACACCCATGCATGCCATTCCTCTGCAGTGTACACCGTATTGTGTCACGAGAAACAATCACCCCAGTTTGGCTTTGTCACGATCTGGGTCAGGTTCAGAGACCAGTTGCTACAGCAGTTGTAAGGCTTACCTGAAACCAGCAGGATTGGTACACCAGCGGCCCACCCTGGGAATAACGCAGGCTCACCTGAGGTGCGGGGTCTAAGCATCCACCGATCTTCCCCAGAGCTCCTAATGGTGGAGATGGATTTGGCTGCGTGTGAATGCCAGGTCGCAGATCTCAAGATCACCCCACCAGGGATTGAGTAGGCTGGAAACCAAAGCGGATCAAACAGTTCAGGGATCAAACAGAAGCGGAGTCAGTCACAAGCCAAGGGTCGGTCACCAATTGTAGTAGATAGGATGAGGCAGAATCGTAGTCAGTAGCAAGCCAAAGGTCGGTAACGTAGATGAAGACAGCAGCAGGAACAGTAAGCGGGATATTGGCTGGTAAGGCACAATAATCTGGCAACCAGGAAGTGCAGAGACATGGCTTTTATAGGAAGTTCATGGGAGGAGCAAGGAGTTCAAGGTTCAAAGACAAAACAGGGCAAAGGCAGGATCATCCAAAGAATTGTCAAGGGAGCTGTCCAGCATTCCAGGTGGCTCAGTGAGAAGAAACACTGTCTCTCACTGCACAAGGCCCAGGTTCGATTCCAGGCTCTGACAAGCTTTCTACTTCTTTAGCTAACTGCAGTGAACTTGCATGGTGATTTTCTTCAACTCTTCTGATCAGAAGACGCTCTTGTCGAGGTGTTAACTACCGAGGACGGCCTGGACATCTCTGTGAAATGGTTGCAGCGCCATCTTTGTTACATTTTTGTATCACTTTTGCTACAGTATTCTGTCTGATAAGTAAAGCATTGCTGAACTTCTTGTATCTTTCACCTTTCTTGTGTAAAGAAATTTTCTTTTCCAGGCCTTGTGACATTTCTCTTCCATGTGGTGCCATTGATGAAAGCATGAAATGGGAAGGGCTTTTTTCTTTAAGTAACACACTTTTATAATCACCTGTCTGCTGGACAAGGGAGCTACAGACATGGGTTGAATCCTTGCAGATACCTGTTTAATGAATAATTAGACTCACCTGTAGTTGAATTCTTGTTAATTAAGATTTTGTTGTCTAAAATGTAGCTTTGCTCCTAAGACTTTCATTGGGGTGTATTCATTTTTGCAACATGGTCTTGAATGAAGTTGTTAGAAATAAATACTTTTTTGTGTGTGCAAATTAACAGATCTTGTTTGAAATCACCCATTTGTGACAGTATTTTGTAGTATAGTGTCCCATAGAAAATGTTGATTCTGAAAGGAAAGTAAAGGTTTTCTGACAAATCTGTTGGGGTGTACTCTATATTTACTATATATATATTCATATATATACACACTACAGTATATTTATTGAAACTCCTACCTTTACACACACATGAACTTTAATGGCATCCCAGTCTTAGTCCATGGGGTTCGATATTGTGTTGGCCCAGCCTTTGAAGCCTCAACTCCTCTGGGAAGGCTGTCCATAAGGTTTAGGAATATATCTATGGGAATGTTTGTCCATTCTTCCAGAAACGCATTTGTGAGGTCAGGCACTGATGTCGGATAAGAAGGCCTGGCTCAGTCTGCGCTTTAATCCATCCCAAAAGGTGTTCTTTCGGGTTGAGGTCAGAACTCTGTGCGGGCCAGTCAAGTTCCTCCACCCCAAACTCGCTCATCCATGTCTTTGTGGACCTTGCTTTGTGCACTGGTGCGCAGTCATGTTGGAACAGGAAGGGCCATCCTCAAACTGTTCCCACAAAGTTGGGAGCATGAAATTGTTCAAAATATCTTGGTATGTTGTCGCCTTAAGAGTTCCCTTCACTGGAACTAAGGGACCAAACCCAACCCCTGAAAAACAGCCCCCACCATAATCCCCCCTCCATAAATCTTTACATATGGCACAATGCAGTCAGGCAAGTACCGTTCTCCTGGCAACCGCCAAACCCAGATACGTCCACCAGATTGCCAGACGGAGAAGAATGATTAGTCACTCCAGAGAACATGTCTCCATTGCTCTAGAGTCCAGTGGTGGTGTGCTTTAAAGCATCCGACATTTTGCATTGCACTTGGTGACGTAAGGCTTGGATGCAGCTGCTTGACCATGGAAACCCATTCCATGAAGCTCTTTATGCACTGTTGTTGTGCTAATCTGAAGGCCATATAAAGTTTGGAGGTCTTTAGCTTTTGACTCTGCTGACAGTTGGCGACTTCTGCGCACTGTGCGCTTCAGCATGTGCTGACCCCGCTCTGTTATTTTATGTGGCCTACCACTTTGTGGCTGAGTTGCTGTTGTTCCCAATTGTTTCCACTTTGTTATAATACCACTAACAGTTGACCGTGGGATATTTAGTAGCAAGGAAATTTCATGGATGGACTTTTTGCAGAGGTAGCAACCTATCAACGTACCACGCATTAATTCACTGAGCTCCTGAGAGCACAGTAAGTCAGTGCTGAATTCCAAATTAAGCCCTGGGTGACCCATGGGGGGAAAGGGAGCCAAACAGCTAAAACACAGGGCATCCAGCATTAGGGTCAAGAGATTCATAATTAAAGGTCTCATTATAATAAAAAAAAGATATTAGTAATGTCAATTAAAAAAAAAAAGTAATAATATAACCTTCAATGGTGGAAACATTTACCTCCAGATAGCACTCTCTACCATAATTGGTTCTGTACCATAAGTCTTGCTAGGGCATCAGCTGTTCTTAGCCCTAGCTTTAATTTGTTTCTTCCCCCTCTTGATTCTTTCTTTTAAAAAAAAAAAAACCTTCTGGAAGGCATTGGCATGCAAGCCTCGGTGGTCTATCATACATAATTGTTTGCAAGTCTATTCTGTCTTTATTTCTGTTATTTGCTTTTTTTGCATTATGTTTTGTATTTACTATCAGAGGTCATTGACCTTGCAACAATACTGTAACAGCTACCAGTATTTATCCCTGAATTCTTCAGTCAGCTGTGCCTGAGATGTTCTGATTTGAGATTGTGATTGACAACTCCTGCCTTTTTTTAAATAAAGAATAAGAAAAAACCTACATTGGATGTTAGCTGCAATTTGTACTGGATGGCATTTGAAGGTCACTAACTGATTTCTCCAATTGCTGGCAGTCGCTTTTTAAGATATAAATGGTAAACCATAAAGCACATTTTTTTCAGCACACTCTATAATGACAAGGCAAGCAACGTCTTTATTCTATGCAATTATATAATAACAACAATAATAAAAATAATAATAATATGTACCTATATTCATCTGTGAAAACTAATAATTCTGTTTGAAAAGATAATATTCTCATAACAAATTGGAATATCCGTGTTTTATATTGATTAATAAAAAAAAGACTTGAAAACTTTATATATTATGAGTATTTAGCATTACATTTCTTTAGAAAATTACTAAAAAGGAGCACTTGGACATGCTATTACAAATTAATATTGTGCCAGGCAAAGAGAGAGAGAGAGGGAGAGAGAGAGCAGGAAACAAGGAAAAACACACACCAGAAAATTACAGTGATTTTCTAAGAAGTTAATTGAATGTAGATTTCCAGCAAGAGAATGATTCTAAAGGATCATCCACAAACATTACACAGCTATTCCGTTCTTAAGAAAATGCTTATTTTAGAATGACTGTATAGAAATATCATTACTACAACACGTAAAGAAATAGTTATAACACAAACCACCTTAGCATAGAAAACCGACATTATGCTCACAAGCTGCAGTAAAACAGATGGAAAATTACGAGAGTATTAATGTATTACTAGCAACTGTCCAAATTTCTGGCAAAGTGAACATTCCTAGCACAACAAATGTCCTGCAAAGAAAATGTAAAGTCTTCTCACATAGACAAGCTACAAATGACTTCAAATCAAATCTCATATGATGCTGGTTGTATTATAACCGCATAGAATGCAAATCATTGTGTTAAAAAAAGTCTGGGTCCATCTCCTTTGCAGTTACTCATAAAGAACCACCGCCTGCCATGGTGCCAACATGCATGTCAAAATGTGACTCCTTTGGGACAGGACTTTGTGTCTGCAAGTATTTCTGACCATTTTCATTCTGTTCCCTGACAAGTCTCTCTTAGCTTCACACTCACATCCCAACCACTAAAGAAATCCTTCCATGTGATGCACAAGCACTAATGGACTTAATTTCGACCCATGGTCTGTACACCGGTGAATACCTTTGTTGAGATCTGGGTATCCTCCACAGGACTTAAAAAACCCTTCTAAGAGGGCCCTTCTTGCACATTTGACATTCCTTACACTAATTCGAGAGGTCCCATTCAGCTTTTGACCATCTCCACAGTAGCATTCTCTGTAGTCTTGGGAACCATATGGGATGTCAGTGTCCTCTGTGTGGCATCATTATCTTGATATGGATGTACCATAAAGTAAGGACACCACCTAAAAGAATGTGCCCTACTTCTTTAGGCCATATACATCACAGAAGGTTTCTTATGTATAACCTCTGCGGCATTAAACAGGGGTCCCTCTCTTGGTCCGATATATGACAAGAAATCACCCAGAGGGAGAAAGCCAATGACTGCTTTAAGGTACAGGCTTTCTCTGTGGGAGGGACCTTTGGATATTTTTTTTTAATAGTTAAAGTGGAACTGCACTGTATCTGAGCACCTCAAACCAAAGATGCTATTTCATTGAGTGTTGATATTCAGAGTAAACTCACCCATCCCTCCATGTCTCGATGCTTTGTTTTACTAAGAAATCACTTTGAAAAACACCCACTAGCATTTCTGGCAGTGGTTATCTTGAGTAAGGGCAGATGATTCATGTAGTATTTACTTACAGGAATCCATTAGCTGAGCTGAGAACCCTCCATCCTCTCCTGAAGACTGCTGGGATGTATTACATCATTTGCCTAGGCATGGAAACCAGGAAGTAATTGAAGAAATATATAAAAATGTTTAAAACAAATAAATAAAATATACTTTCCTATCCATTTATTGATGCTAGCAGCCTAAGGAATAAAAATAGTCCATGATGATTGAGAGAGTGAAGTTACACTTTAATTCATATACTAGGTCAACCTCAGAAATTCTGCTTAATTGATTCCTCGCTGCCCGATAGCATAACTACTGCTGCAGAGCGGCAGGGCTGCACAAAAACACGTATATATACGTGATTTTGCATTTCCGGGAAGAGGGTGCATGCGCGCCGCCTTACCTGCACCACAATTGGTGGCTACAGCTGTCAATCACTGGGTCCCATTTGGAGGTTCCCTGCCCGCACCCGGCAATTGCCGAGGAACAGTGACAGGAGAGAGGTTTGTGTGTAAACAACACAGATCTCTCCCCTGTCAGAACTGACTTGCTGCTTTGTATTGCTCTGCATTGCAGAGCAATACAAAGGAGCATGTTTCCCTAGTTAAACACACACAGTAAAACAGCACACAGTTAACCCTTTGATTGCCCCAGATGTTAACCCCTTCCTGTCCAGTGTACTTAGTACAGTGTCAATGCTGTTTATTAGCACTGATCACTGTATTCGTGTCACTGGAATGTCAGTGGTAGTTAGTCAGTTCCCACCCAGTGTCAGAATGACCGCCGCAGTCCTGCAGTCCCACTAAAAGTTGCTGATCGCCGCCATTACTAGTATAAAAAAATAGCATATAGTATAATAATATTATAGTATATATATTGCCATTTGTAAACGCTATAACTTTCACCTAAACCAATTAATTTACACGTATTGGGATTTTTTTTTAGCAAAGACATGTAGCAGAATACATTTTGGCCTAAATTTATGACAAAATTTGATTTTTTTAAATTTTTTTACTGGATAAGTTTTATAGCAAAAAGAAAAAAATTGGGTTTATTTTTCAAAATTGTCCATCTTTTTTTGCCTATTGCGCAAAAAATTAAAAATGCACAGGTGATCAAATACCACCGAAAGAGAGCTTTATTTGTGGGAAAAAAGGACATAAATTTCATTTGGGTGCATCATTGCATGACCGCGCAATTGTCATTTAAAGTAACACAGCAACGTAATGCAAAAAAAATGGCCTGGTCAGGAAGGGGGTAAATCCTCTGGAGGGCAAGTGGTTAATCAGTAGAGCAAAATGATTAAAAGCTTAAGTGATTACACTACCACCCTTATTCAACAAACAGTGCTAATTCCTAGGTGCAGTATGATCATAGCAACCAATCAGAATCCATCATGTACTGGCCTGACTTTAGAAAGGTGATTGGTTGAACTTAAAGTTTACCACTTTTTAATGAAATTAAGATCTCAATATGAAGAAACAAAAGGTGATCATTTTTCTTATTTGCTTGCATCAAACTATTTTATTTTGAAACACACATGAACACACACCCCATCTGCTGTCTGCTCTGTGCACCAACATCATTATTGTCATTCGGAGCATGCCTTATTTCTCTGTTTTTGTTTAGGTTTCTTGTTATATCGCCAAGGAGCCAAGTATTGTTCCTAATAAAAATTCTTGTCACTCATCCAGGCCAGCAAGAAGTGGTTCTATTAAATCAATATCTCATTTGGTACAAGATTTCTTTTTGAACAGCTAACAATTTAGGTTAATATAGAATTTATATGCAGCAATCCATACCTTTCAAAGCCTCTTTACACATACATGTAATGCTTGTTGGGGTCTGAATATGTGCAAAATTTAAATGCCTTGTTATGTAAAAACAGGTAAAATATTAACCAAATCAACCAATTAACCAAATTTTACATATGTGTTTCCATATAAGCTAAAACGGATCATATACAAATGTTTATGATAGTATATAAACAATTTACATGATCATTTGCACTATTTCCACGACTGTACACTCAGTAACAGCTATGGTCAAGATAAGGAGAGCAAAAATCAGTGAAACTAAATTTGAATGAAACATATAGATACAATGGTTGTCATAGAAAATAGTACATATGTATGCTTAGGCTGCAATACCACATCTTACCAGCTGGTGACACTACAAATAAAGTCAGAAATTGTTTCTCCTTGCAAACCAATTAGGGCTCATGTACACTGCAGCTGCTAAACTGACGTTCAGGAGCTGTTGAGCATTTTTTTCAGCAGCCCCTGAACTCTCCTTTATGTTTTCCTATGTGTCCATGTACACTTCATCGTTTACAGTCGTATACAGGCAGTTGAGTTTACAGTCGTTTTTTGAATGCACCAAAATTGCATTCAGATTTTGCCGACATTTCAAACTCCAAATACATGTAAACGTGTTTAAACGCTTGTAAACACGGTTAACCGCGTTTACAATCGTTTGTGTTTAGACGCATTTTTTGACAGGTCCACATCCACATGCTGTCCAGGGCCTTTTTTTCTTCATCAAGAATGCATGCAAAGCGTTTTCCATGTACATGGACCTAGTACACCAGCGCAGTCAGTTGCAGGTTTTGCGTTAAGGAAAAAATGGTAGAATGTGCTGCATTATGCTCATGGTGGGTTTCATAGTGAATACAACCAGAAAAGACAGGTCATCTCAACACATACTGCTTTCTCTGCTTCTGCTCTCTCTATTTCTCTTAAAATGTCTGAAATAGTTAATTATTTACTATTTTTCAGTGCATTCTGGGCATTTGGGAGGGTCTCCTGAGGTTATCTTTTAAAAATGCTTCTAAATGCAAACGCGCATAAACGCGGTATGCAAATGCAGCTAAACTGATGTTTTTTAACCTCCCTGGAGGTATTTCCGAGTGTAGCTCGGGGTAAAGTTTCAGCACCACAAGCGGTAACCCCGAGCTACACTCGGGAATACCTTGCAGCACTGCTCCGGGGTCTGTTCTGCACTTACCTTGTCCTGCCCTTCCGCGATGCCCCCCCTACAGTGTCCCCGGCAATGTCCTCCGGCCGATGCCAGCATCTGTCTTCCGGGTTCCGGTCCCTGCGAGCGTCGGGACATATGGGGACTGAACTGGCAGGAAATTTTACAATTTTAAAAGTGACATTCACTAAAATCACATAGTAAAACATTATCAAACCATTTCACATACATTTTGTCCCTAGTGCTTTGTCCTGTGCCCTGCCTGCATTTTTACTGTTCTTTCTGCCTTGAAACTGAGAAAAGTCCATGGCGTCCAAAAAGCGTCCCTTTAGGTCAAAAGCGTTTTTAGACCAGCTAGAGAACAGCGATAGTAAATCAGAACCACTTGCAGAATTGCGTGATAATGATTTGTGGGGAAATTCGTCATCAGACACTGAAAATGATTTTGTGACTTTGCTCAGTGATGTGCGAACTTGGCGCTATATTTCAAATTTCAGTGTTTTTGGTTTGATTATATTATTGAATTAAATTTATTATTATTATATTATTATTTTTTATGATTATTTATTAAATTATAATTTATGATTTCATGTTTCAAATTTTAACATACCCGGGATGTTTACTAGACTCTTGTTTGGACAGGCCTACAATAAAAAAACTACATATTTCCATGCAAAAAAATGTACCGCTTTGAGCACAGAAATATGAACATAATCAGACCGCTAGGGAGGCTACCCTACATTTTCTAGCAGTCAGTTTCCAGCGGTCAGAAGAGTTTTCCAAACGCCCCGTGTACATGAGCCCTAAGGAGCTGTAAGAGGCTGGAATTTTTTTGTGAAACCACACACAGAACAGAAAAATGATTAGTGCTTCTAAATAATACACATATACATTATATGACAGTGATGTCTTTATTTAAGCAAAACCAATTGGTCCATACAGGCTTCTTTCTTTTTCTTATATTGGACTAAGCAGGCAGGAAAAGTTGATGTGTCGGTGGCATACTGAAGGTGGAAGCAAGCTGCACTCACCAGCAACAGTAGATCCTTTTTTACTGTATCAAAGAAACACAATGCAGTGAGCTCAGTAAAAATAGTTAGCTACCATTTTGCCTCTATCCCCATGCTGATCCTGGGTGTTGTCATGTTTTCAGGGATGTGGATTCAAAATCTTGTAAACGTATCAATAATTGTCAGAGCAGAAACTGTTGATTATGTTGATCTACTAAAGTTGTATAAATTAATAAATCACTTATCTCAGTGGATGGTTCACATCAAATACACAACCACATGCAATGGAATTTTCAAAATAGGATTTCCCTTGCACATGACTGAATAATTAAAGCAAACACAGTGCTAATTGGACCTTCTACTCCTTTATTAAATCAACCCAACTGTATGAGCAATTTACTTCTTGGCTCAGGCATTTGCCCTCTGAACCACCAGGACAAAGCAGATATTGCTGCATGTGTCCCTGCTGGGAAGGCTCAACCTCTCTATCTGTCCTAGTAACCTTTTTTTTTAACCTGAACTAAAAGTGATAAGAAGTTTAAAATGTTAAATTGTCACCAAAAAAGGCATAGAGGGACTCTTCCAATAGGTGTACTTGTTGTGGTGACACATTGTACAAAATTCCTGTTGTGACGACAATAAAAGGTTTTTAACCCTTAAAAATGTTCTTACAAAACCAACTCCTAAAGAAATAGAAGTTGAAATAGGTCATTATTAGACGCAAGGTCATTGGCTGATGCTTAAATGAAGAACGAGAGAAACCCAAGTAAACCAAACAAATAAATACATAAATACATTGTATAGCAGTCGACATAAAATTGGTGGTCTTTTCGCAGCATTTGACAGAATGGTGAGTAAAACATGGTATGTTTTCTGTACATGTTAAAATAACCACAGAATTCTTCATGTATGCTACTGTGCTAAGCACTGCATGAAGTAGTATTTAATGCATTGTGACAGCTTGAACAGCAGTCTGCTAGAACAAACATAAAAAGAAAAAATTGGATATAATATTTTAAATGCCGGAATCCTTTGTACATCATTAATCACACAAAACAAAATATAATACTATAATAATTGTACTAAGATGTAAAACGATATAGAAACTAAACCAAAGGAATTTAACACAAACACGCCAAGCACAGATCGTTTTAAATAGGTTCCAGCAAGTCTGCAATTGATTTCTCCTTTTTCCCCTAATTCCTCTAAATGTACAATATGTGCCTGTGTTGTGTCTGCGTTGCTTTCAATGAAAATAAAACGATTTTCTGAATTTAGAGGAGCAAAAATAGTGATCCCCAACTGCCCCTTGGCCTATCCCTGTGGTCCTTTAATAAAAATGTATTTTAAATTATATTTTAATATGTATATTTCTTCTTCCTTCATTTTTAATATCCATTAAGCCAGTGGTCTATTTAGGTTTTGTGCTGCCATAGGCAACACAAAAATTGGACCCCCCTTCCTGCAAAGAGAGCCTGACATTGACCAACAACACCCCTGCCCCCCCCCCCCCCCAACCTTGGGAGCCTTCTACTAAGACACATCCCCCCCCACCCCAGCAAGAGAGAGAAAGACACTGACCTTTACAGCTCCGGACATCCCTGGGAATGAGAGTCGGGCTCTGCGTACACCATCAAGCAGCCCACAACCTCTCTCGTATCCCACCTGGTCCCCATGCCACATGTGTCCCTTCTTCTGTCCCTTTTTTCAGGGGGTGGTGCTTCCCCCCTGAAAAATGCTGCCCTAGGCAAATGCCTTGTTTGCCTTGTGATAAATACACCCTTGCATTAAGCTGCCATACACAATTGCAGATTAGGTTGTTTAATCGCAACACGTTTTCTGATGCAGCTGACCCTGGCGGTAATAACTAAAAGTTAGTTTGCTGCAAAACAACTATTCACAAAGAACTACCTTAAACCCATCAAAATGATATCTCACCTTGCACATATCAAAGATCAGCATTAGAGATGAGCGAATCGAAGCATCCGAAGTGGAATTCGAGTCGAATATCGGAAAAATTTCGATTCGTGCCGAATCCGAAAAACAGCCTAATTCGGACGCGCGAATCGAAATTTTTCCGAAAATGGCGGCTGACATGTGCGGCGACGGAGCGGGGATGTCGGGGAAGGCGCGCAGACAAGGCGCGCTGCCCCATAATGCATTCCTCAACGACATGTGATCGCATCAGCCAATCAGCAGCCAGCCAGCCAGCACTGTGTAATGGTCGAGGTATATATAGCGGCCATTTTGGAAATCTTCATTTGCCTGCAGTCATTGAACAGAGGCAGACCGCTCTGTACTAGGGACAGGGACAGAGTTAGGGCCACAGAAACGAGAATTGGGGACAGAGAGAAGTTACTTAGGGACAGAGAACCATTACTCAGGGACACAGACTTGTTAATGAGGGCCACAGAATCGTTATTTAGGGACAAAGAAACGCTAGTTAGGGCCACAGAATTCATACTCAGGGACAGACAGAATTGTTACTCAGTGCCAGAGAATTGTTACTTAGGGCCACAGAAACGTTATTAGGGCCACAGAATTTTTACTCAGGGACAGACAGAATTGTTACTGAGTGCCAGAGAATTGTTACTCAGGGACAGACAGAATTGTTACTGAGTGCCAGAGAATTCTTAGGGCCACAGAATTCATTCTCAGGGACAGACAGAATTGTTACTCAGGGACAGACAGAATTGTTACTGAGTGCCAGAGAATTGTTACTCAGGGACAGACAGAATTGTTACTGAGTGCCAGAGAATTGTTACTCAGGGACAGACAGAATTGTTACTGAGTGCCAGAGAATTGTTACTCAGGGACAGACAGAATTGTTACTGAGTGCCAGAGAATTGTTACTCAGGGACAGACAGAATTGTTACTGAGTGCCAGAGAATTGTTACTCGCACAGACACAAAATTGTTACTTGCACAGACACAGAATTGTTACTCGCACAGACACAGAATTGTTACTCAGGGCCACAGAATTCATACTCAGGGATAGACAGAATTGTTACTGAGTGCCAGAGAATTGTTACTCAGGGACAGACAGAATTGTTACTGAGTGCCAGAGAATTGTTACTCAGGGACAGACAGAATTGTTACTGAGTGCCAGAGAATTGTTACTCGCACAGACACAAAATTGTTACTTGCACAGACACAGAATTGTTACTCGCACAGACACAGAATTGTTACTCAGGGCCACAGAATTCATACTCAGGGACAGACAGAATTGTTACTGAGTGCCAGAGAATTGTTACTCAGGGACAGACAGAATTGTTACTGAGTGCCAGAGAATTGTTACTCAGGGACAGACAGAATTGTTACTGAGTGCCAGAGAATTGTTACTCGCACAGACACAAAATTGTTACTTGCACAGACACAGAATTGTTACTCGCACAGACACAGAATTGTTACTCAGGGCCACAGAATTCATACTCAGGGACAGACAGAATTGTTACTGAGTGCCAGAGAATTGTTACTCAGGGACAGACAGAATTGTTACTGAGTGCCAGAGAATTGTTACTCAGGGACAGACAGAATTGTTACTGAGTGCCAGAGAATTGTTACTCAGGGACAGACAGAATTGTTACTGAGTGCCAGAGAATTGTTACTCAGGGACAGACAGAATTGTTACTGAGTGCCAGAGAATTGTTACTCGCACAGACACAAAATTGTTACTTGCACAGACACAGAATTGTTACTCGCACAGACACAGAATTGTTACTCAGGGCCACAGAATTCATACTCAGGGACAGACAGAATTGTTACTGAGTGCCAGAGAATTGTTACTCAGGGACAGACAGAATTGTTACTGAGTGCCAGAGAATTGTTACTCAGGGACAGACAGAATTGTTACTGAGTGCCAGAGATTTGTTACTCGCACAGACACAAAATTGTTACTTGCACAGACACAGAATTGTTACTCGCACAGACACAGAATTGTTACTCAGGGCCACAGAATTCATACTCAGGGACAGACAGAATTGTTACTGAGTGCCAGAGAATTGTTACTCAGGGACAGACAGAATTGTTACTGAGTGCCAGAGAATTGTTACTCAGGGACAGACAGAATTGTTACTGAGTGCCAGAGAATTGTTACTCAGGGACAGACAGAATTGTTACTGAGTGCCAGAGAATTGTTACTCGCACAGACACAAAATTGTTACTTGCACAGACACAGAATTGTTACTCGCACAGACACAGAATTGTTACTCAGGGCCACAGAATTCATACTCAGGGACAGACAGAATTGTTACTGAGTGCCAGAGAATTGTTACTCAGGGACAGACAGAATTGTTACTGAGTGCCAGAGAATTGTTACTCAGGGACAGACAGAATTGTTACTGAGTGCCAGAGAATTGTTACTCGCACAGACACAAAATTGTTACTTGCACAGACACAGAATTGTTACTCGCACAGACACAGAATTGTTACTCAGGGCCACAGAATTCATACTCAGGGATAGACAGAATTGTTACTGAGTGCCAGAGAATTGTTACTCAGGGACAGACAGAATTGTTACTGAGTGCCAGAGAATTGTTACTCAGGGACAGACAGAATTGTTACTGAGTGCCAGAGAATTGTTACTCGCACAGACACAAAATTGTTACTTGCACAGACACAGAATTGTTACTCGCACAGACACAGAATTGTTACTCAGGTCCACAGAATTCATACTCAGGGACAGACAGAATTGTTACTGAGTGCCAGAGAATTGTTACTCAGGGACAGACAGAATTGTTACTGAGTGCCAGAGAATTGTTACTCGCACAGACACAAAATTGTTACTTGCACAGACACAGAATTGTTACTCGCACAGACACAGAATTGTTACTCAGGGCCACAGAATTCATACTCAGGGACAGACAGAATTGTTACTGAGTGCCAGAGAATTGTTACTCAGGGACAGACAGAATTGTTACTGAGTGCCAGAGAATTGTTACTCAGGGACAGACAGAATTGTTACTGAGTGCCAGAGATTTGTTACTCGCACAGACACAAAATTGTTACTTGCACAGACACAGAATTGTTACTCGCACAGACACAGAATTGTTACTCAGGGCCACAGAATTCATACTCAGGGACAGACAGAATTGTTACTGAGTGCCAGAGAATTGTTACTCAGGGACAGACAGAATTGTTAGTGAGTGCCAGAGAATTGTTACTCAGGGACAGACAGAATTGTTACTGAGTGCCAGAGATTTGTTACTCGCACAGACACAAAATTGTTACTTGCACAGACACAGAATTGTTACTCGCACAGACACAGAATTGTTACTCAGGGCCACAGAATTCATACTCAGGGACAGACAGAATTGTTACTGAGTGCCAGAGAATTGTTACTCAGGGACAGACAGAATTGTTACTGAGTGCCAGAGAATTGTTACTCGCACAGACACAAAATTGTTACTTGCACAGACACAGAATTGTTACTCGCACAGACACAGAATTGTTACTCAGGGCCACAGAATTCATACTCAGGGACAGACAGAATTGTTACTGAGTGCCAGAGAATTGTTACTCAGGGACAGACAGAATTGTTACTGAGTGCCAGAGAATTGTTACTCAGGGACAGACAGAATTGTTACTGAGTGCCAGAGATTTGTTACTCGCACAGACACAAAATTGTTACTTGCACAGACACAGAATTGTTACTCGCACAGACACAGAATTGTTACTCAGGGCCACAGAATTCATACTCAGGGACAGACAGAATTGTTACTGAGTGCCAGAGAATTGTTACTCAGGGACACCTAATCGTTGAATTAAATAGTATGTCAGACAACATGCAGAGGAGTGGCAGAGGAGGCAATGTTTTAGGAGCGAGCAGACGTGGCAGCAGAGGAAGGGGTCGAGGCAGCAGTATTCGCAGCCAGAGGCCAGTGCTCCCGGTGTCATCCAGCGGTCGTGTCTCCACCGACAACCCTGCCGTCATTGATTGGTTGGCTCGGTCGTCTTCCTCTTCCCAGGTCACCTCTGACACCTACAGCCAACGGTCGGTGGGTACGTCAGACACAACCGTTAGTTGGCATGGCCCGGGACCAAGCCCACTGAAATCACGTGTCCTCTACCTGCCCCTGTCCTTTGCTGTTCCCTCACCAAGCAAAGTATCGCATGCTGTGGGCTCAGCCCCACTGTACAGTGAGGAAGAGCTAACAGAGGGCGGTCAGGAACGGGGGGAGACATCGGCCTTTTCAGCAGCCAAGCGAACAAGTACTGGCGAGGAGAGTGGCTCGGTAGCCGGTCTAGAGACAGGTCTGTCTCCTGACCCAGACGCAGCCGAGGGGGCTAGTAGTGAGGCGGAGACCCTACTTGATGATGAGGAGGTTGATCGCACTTGGCAGCCTCGTCGTCATCAGGCAATTTCTTCCGCATCATCAGGAGAAGAGGGTGGCAGCTTGGCAGCGAGCAAAACAGTCGGTGGGTTGCCCAGGAGACAGCAGCAGGGTCGCATCATTGTCAGTGGAGCCAAACGTCCACGGAGTAGAGCACCAGCTCCACTGCAGCCTACCACCACGGCCAGTAGTGGTGCCGTTGCGCACGGAGGAAGTAGCAGTCAGCCAGTGAAGAGTAGCGGGGGCAAAGTTTCCTACTCGGTGGTGTGGCAATTTTTCCTCAAGCCGCCCGAGGAAGTAAACGTAGCCGTATGTCGACTATGTGGCCAGAAATGCAAGCGTGGCCAGGGGGCCCATGTTGGGACTACAGCGTTGCGTCAGCATATGCAGCGTCACCATTCGGTGGCCTGGGAAAACCGTGATAAACATACGGCGGTTCTGCCTGCCCCAGCCCCCGCTCCATCACCCGCTCCGTTACTTGCTCCGTCACCCGACGTCGTCAATCGCCCTCTATCAGCCAGTCAAGGCTCCAACACCTCTGCTGAGGGGAGTTGTCGCTCATTGGCATCTTCCGCTCGTTCAGATGCTCCTTCTCCTGCTACTCCTCTTCTCGGATTCCGTCAACAGTCTTTCTTGGAATCCGTATCCAAGAGACAACAGTTTGCGAGCACGCACCCGACGGTGCAAAAGCTGAACGTCCTCCTGTCCAAGTTGCTGGTGCTGCAGTCCCTCCCTTTCCAACTGGTGGACTCAGCACCTTTCCGAGAAATGATGGCTTGTGCCGCGCCGCGGTGGAGAGTGCCAAGCCGTCATTTCTTTGCCCAAAAGGCAGTGCCAGCCCTGCATTCACATGTAGAAGAGATGGTGGGCCAGTCTTTGAGCATGTCGGTCTCTGCCAAAGTGCACGGCAGCGCCGACGTGTGGAGCTGTAACTACGGTCAGGGACAGTACATGTCATTTACGGCCCACTGGGTGAACGTGGTGCCGGCACAGCCGCACCAGCAACTTGGACAGGTCACGACGCTTTTGCCTCCACGTTTGCACGTCCTTGGTCCAGCAAGCATGTCCGCCTCTACCACCTCTTTTTCCGCCGTGTCCTCAGCCGCCACCCCCGTGCCAAGTCCCATTACCCGACCGGCATATCACATGTGCAGGGCGCAACGGTGTCACGCTGTGCTGCACCTGGTATGCCTTGGCGAACGTAGTCACACAGGGGAGGAACTGCTGAGTGTAATGAACAGAGAAATCGACAGATGGCTGTCTCCGCGCAAACTAAAAATCGGAACCATGTTGACTGACAACGGAAAGAACATGGTGTCTGCTCTGCGTCAAGGAAGGTTGTGCCATGCGCCATGCATGGCTCACGTGTTCAATCTGGTTGTCAAGCGGTTCCTAAAATCCACCATCCCACTGCAAGACATCCTTAAAATGTCACGTAAACTGTGCATGCATTTCAGCCATTCCTACACCGCAAAGAACACCCTCATTGAGCTGCAGCGGCAGAACGGAATTCCACAGCATCGCCTGATCTGCGACGTTGCAACAAGGTGGAATTCAACCCTACACATGTTAGACCGCCTTTACGAGCAGCGAAAGGCCATCACCGATTTCCTGATGTTACAAGCGGATAAAGGTACTCCCCTGTGTAACTTAGATGTCAGCCATTGGCAGCTCATGCGTGACACCTGCCGCTTGCTCAGGCCCTTTGAGGAGGCCACGCTATTCGTGAGTCGGCAGGACTATGGGATGAACGACGTCATTCCTCTGTTGCACGTCCTGGAACAAATGCTGTTAACAATGGCTGGTCAGGGTGCGGTAGACGTGGCGCACAGATCTCAACGCCACATGACCCCTGTGGGGGCAGGACAGGAAGAAGAGGAGGAGGTAGAGGAGGACATTTGTGCTCAGGAATTATTGAGTGAAATGGGTGGTTTTTCCACTCAGCGGACAGGAGTGGAGGAGCAGGAGCATCTGGTAGAGGAGGAGGAGGAGACAGAGGACCCAGACGCACCGTGGCAGTATGCTGTGGAGATGGAGGCAGGGAGTCCCTCGCATTCCTTGGCACAAATGGCCCATAGCATGCTCGGTTGCTTGCGTAGCGACAGCCGAATAATAACCATCAGACAGAGGGATGACTTTTGGCTGTCCACCTTGTTGGACCCTCGCTACCGGTCCAAAATGGTGGCCTTTTTCACACCTGCTGAGAGGGAGGCCAAAATTACGTACTATAAAAACCACCTATGTAGTCAGTTGGTCTCTGCCTTTGTGCGCCAACGTCCATCCTCAGACACTGTGGGCCCTGTGCGCTCGCGTTCCGCTGGCATGGCAGCAGGGGAGGGGTGGGGTGGTAGGAGCAGTGGCAGCTCCACCAGCAGCGGCTGCCTCAGTCTGCAGTCGATGATGAGTAGCTTTCTTCACCAGCGCAGTGAGGAAACTACTAACCAGCCGCAGCAGCAGCAGCAGCATCAGGTGGACCTGGAGCAGGAGCTCAAACAACAGGCTTGGGCCTACTTGGACAGCACCCTGCCAACCGAGATAGACAATCCCCTTGACTACTGGGCAACGAAACTTGACCTTTGGCCCCAACTAGCTGAATTTGCCCTTGAAAGGCTGTCATGCCCGGCCAGTAGCGTGGCATCGGAGCGCGTGTTTAGTGCGGCAGGAGGTATTGTAACTCCGCGGAGGACACGACTGTCCACCCAAAGTGTGGAGAGACTCACGTTTGTGAAAATGAATCAGGCGTGGATTAGTCTGGATTTCAAACCACCAGTTCCTGACACAACTGACTAAATCCGCCATGAATCATGCCTCAAACATGTGCCACTTTCAGGTCTCCTCACACTGCTGGTGTGTTTAATTTTTTGACATAGGGTGCTGGCAGATTACGGGCCTCCTATAGCTGCTGCCAGGCCCCTAATCTGCCATAGGCCCCTATATACCGCCTCCTCATGCTGCTGCCAAGTCCAGAGTCTGTCATGGGTCCCTGTATGGCCTCCCATTGCTGCTGTCTCCATCGCCACACTCTGCTGCCATGTGCCACTTTCAGGTCTCTTCACACTGCTGGTGTGTTAAATTTTTTGACATAGGGTGCAGGCAGATTACGGGCCTCACATAGCTGCTGCCAGGCCCCTAATCTGCCATGGGCCCCTATATACCGCCTCCTCATGCTGCTGCCAAGTCTAGAGTCTGTCATGGGTCCCTGTACGGCCTCCCATTGCTGCTGTCTCCATCGCCACACTCTGCTGCCATGTGCCACTTTCAGGTCTCCTCACACTGCTGGTGTGTAGAATTTTTTGACATAGGGTGCTGGCAGATTATGGGCCTCCTATAGCTGCTGCCAGGCCCCTAATCTGCCATAGGCCCCTATATACCGCCTCCTCATGCTGCTGCCAGGTCCAGAGTCTCTCATGGGTCCCTGTACGGCCTCCCATTGCTGCTGTCTCCATCGCCACACTCTGCCATGTGCCACTTTCAGGTCTCCTCACACACTGCTGGTGTGTTACATTTTTTGACATAGGGTGCAGGCAGATTACGGGCCTCACATAGCTGCTGCCAGGCCCCTAATCTGCCATGGGCCCCTATATACCGCCTCCTCATGCTGCTGCCAAGTCCAGAGTCTGTCATGGGTCCCTGTATGGCCTCCCATTGCTGCTGTCTCCATCGCCACACTCTGCTGCCATGTGCCACTTTCAGGTCTCTTCACACTGCTGGTGTGTTAAATTTTTTGACATAGGGTGCAGGCAGATTACGGGCCTCACATAGCTGCTGCCAGGCCCCTAATCTGCCATGGGCCCCTATATACCGCCTCCTCATGCTGCTGCCAAGTCCAGAGTCTCTCATGGGTCCCTGTACGGCCTCCCATTGCTGCTGTCTCCATCGCCACACTCTGCTGCCATGTGCCACTTTCAGGTCTCTTCACACTGCTGGTGTGTTAAATTTTTTGACATAGGGTGCAGGCAGATTACGGGCCTCACATAGCTGCTGCCAGGCCCCTAATCTGCCATGGGCCCCTATATACCGCCTCCTCATGCTGCTGCCAAGTCCAGAGTCTGTCATGGGTCCCTGTATGGCCTCCCATTGCTGCTGTCTCCATCGCCACACTCTGCTGCCATGTGCCACTTTCAGGTCTCTTCACACTGCTGGTGTGTTAAATTTTTTGACATAGGGTGCAGGCAGATTACGGGCCTCACATAGCTGCTGCCAGGCCCCTAATCTGCCATGGGCCCCTATATACCGCCTCCTCATGCTGCTGCCAAGTCCAGAGTCTCTCATGGGTCCCTGTACGGCCTCCCATTGCTGCTGTCTCCATCGCCACACTCTGCTGCCATGTGCCACTTTCAGGTCTCTTCACACTGCTGGTGTGTTAAATTTTTTGACATAGGGTGCAGGCAGATTACGGGCCTCACATAGCTGCTGCCAGGCCCCTAATCTGCCATGGGCCCCTATATACCGCCTCCTCATGCTGCTGCCAAGTCCAGAGTCTGTCATGGGTCCCTGTATGGCCTCCCATTGCTGCTGTCTCCATCGCCACACTCTGCTGCCATGTGCCACTTTCAGGTCTCTTCACACTGCTGGTGTGTTAAATTTTTTGACATAGGGTGCAGGCAGATTACGGGCCTCACATAGCTGCTGCCAGGCCCCTAATCTGCCATGGGCCCCTATATACCGCCTCCTCATGCTGCTGCCAAGTCTAGAGTCTGTCATGGGTCCCTGTACGGCCTCCCATTGCTGCTGTCTCCATCGCCACACTCTGCTGCCATGTGCCACTTTCAGGTCTCCTCACACTGCTGGTGTGTAGAATTTTTTGACATAGGGTGCTGGCAGATTATGGGCCTCCTATAGCTGCTGCCAGGCCCCTAATCTGCCATAGGCCCCTATATACCGCCTCCTCATGCTGCTGCCAGGTCCAGAGTCTCTCATGGGTCCCTGTACGGCCTCCCATTGCTGCTGTCTCCATCGCCACACTCTGCCATGTGCCACTTTCAGGTCTCCTCACACACTGCTGGTGTGTAGAATTTTTTGACATAGGGTGCTGGCAGATTATGGGCCTCCTATAGCTGCTGCCAGGCCCCTAATCTGCCATAGGCCCCTATATACCGCCTCCTCATGCTGCTGCCAGGTCCAGAGTCTCTCATGGGTCCCTGTACGGCCTCCCATTGCTGCTGTCTCCATCGCCACACTCTGCCATGTGCCACTTTCAGGTCTCCTCACACACTGCTGGTGTGTAGAATTTTTTGACATAGGGTGCTGGCAGATTATGGGCCTCCTATAGCTGCTGCCAGGCCCCTAATCTGCCATAGGCCCCTATATACCGCTTCCTCATGCTGCTGCCAGGTCCAGAGTCTCTCATGGGTCCCTGTACGGCCTCCCATTGCTGCTGTCTCCATCGCCACACTCTGCCATGTGCCACTTTCAGGTCTCCTCACACACTGCTGGTGTGTTACATTTTTTGACATAGGGTGCAGGCAGATTACGGGCCTCACATAGCTGCTGCCAGGCCCCTAATCTGCCATGGGCCCCTATATACCGCCTCCTCATGCTGCTGCCAAGTCCAGAGTCTGTCATGGGTCCCTGTATGGCCTCCCATTGCTGCTGTCTCCATCGCCACACTCTGCTGCCATGTGCCACTTTCAGGTCTCTTCACACTGCTGGTGTGTTAAATTTTTTGACATAGGGTGCAGGCAGATTACGGGCCTCACATAGCTGCTGCCAGGCCCCTAATCTGCCATGGGCCCCTATATACCGCCTCCTCATGCTGCTGCCAAGTCCAGAGTCTCTCATGGGTCCCTGTACGGCCTCCCATTGCTGCTGTCTCCATCGCCACACTCTGCTGCCATGTGCCACTTTCAGGTCTCTTCACACTGCTGGTGTGTTAAATTTTTTGACATAGGGTGCAGGCAGATTACGGGCCTCACATAGCTGCTGCCAGGCCCCTAATCTGCCATGGGCCCCTATATACCGCCTCCTCATGCTGCTGCCAAGTCCAGAGTCTGTCATGGGTCCCTGTATGGCCTCCCATTGCTGCTGTCTCCATCGCCACACTCTGCTGCCATGTGCCACTTTCAGGTCTCTTCACACTGCTGGTGTGTTAAATTTTTTGACATAGGGTGCAGGCAGATTACGGGCCTCACATAGCTGCTGCCAGGCCCCTAATCTGCCATGGGCCCCTATATACCGCCTCCTCATGCTGCTGCCAAGTCCAGAGTCTCTCATGGGTCCCTGTACGGCCTCCCATTGCTGCTGTCTCCATCGCCACACTCTGCTGCCATGTGCCACTTTCAGGTCTCTTCACACTGCTGGTGTGTTAAATTTTTTGACATAGGGTGCAGGCAGATTACGGGCCTCACATAGCTGCTGCCAGGCCCCTAATCTGCCATGGGCCCCTATATACCGCCTCCTCATGCTGCTGCCAAGTCCAGAGTCTGTCATGGGTCCCTGTATGGCCTCCCATTGCTGCTGTCTCCATCGCCACACTCTGCTGCCATGTGCCACTTTCAGGTCTCTTCACACTGCTGGTGTGTTAAATTTTTTGACATAGGGTGCAGGCAGATTACGGGCCTCACATAGCTGCTGCCAGGCCCCTAATCTGCCATGGGCCCCTATATACCGCCTCCTCATGCTGCTGCCAAGTCTAGAGTCTGTCATGGGTCCCTGTACGGCCTCCCATTGCTGCTGTCTCCATCGCCACACTCTGCTGCCATGTGCCACTTTCAGGTCTCCTCACACTGCTGGTGTGTAGAATTTTTTGACATAGGGTGCTGGCAGATTATGGGCCTCCTATAGCTGCTGCCAGGCCCCTAATCTGCCATAGGCCCCTATATACCGCCTCCTCATGCTGCTGCCAGGTCCAGAGTCTCTCATGGGTCCCTGTACGGCCTCCCATTGCTGCTGTCTCCATCGCCACACTCTGCCATGTGCCACTTTCAGGTCTCCTCACACACTGCTGGTGTGTAGAATTTTTTGACATAGGGTGCTGGCAGATTATGGGCCTCCTATAGCTGCTGCCAGGCCCCTAATCTGCCATAGGCCCCTATATACCGCTTCCTCATGCTGCTGCCAGGTCCAGAGTCTCTCATGGGTCCCTGTACGGCCTCCCATTGCTGCTGTCTCCATCGCCACACTCTGCCATGTGCCACTTTCAGGTCTCCTCACACACTGCTGGTGTGTTACATTTTTTGACATAGGGTGCAGGCAGATTACGGGCCTCACATAGCTGCTGCCAGGCCCCTAATCTGCCATGGGCCCCTATATACCGCCTCCTCATGCTGCTGCCAAGTCCAGAGTCTGTCATGGGTCCCTGTATGGCCTCCCATTGCTGCTGTCTCCATCGCCACACTCTGCTGCCATGTGCCACTTTCAGGTCTCTTCACACTGCTGGTGTGTTAAATTTTTTGACATAGGGTGCAGGCAGATTACGGGCCTCACATAGCTGCTGCCAGGCCCCTAATCTGCCATGGGCCCCTATATACCGCCTCCTCATGCTGCTGCCAAGTCCAGAGTCTCTCATGGGTCCCTGTACGGCCTCCCATTGCTGCTGTCTCCATCGCCACACTCTGCTGCCATGTGCCACTTTCAGGTCTCTTCACACTGCTGGTGTGTTAAATTTTTTGACATAGGGTGCAGGCAGATTACGGGCCTCACATAGCTGCTGCCAGGCCCCTAATCTGCCATGGGCCCCTATATACCGCCTCCTCATGCTGCTGCCAAGTCCAGAGTCTGTCATGGGTCCCTGTATGGCCTCCCATTGCTGCTGTCTCCATCGCCACACTCTGCTGCCATGTGCCACTTTCAGGTCTCTTCACACTGCTGGTGTGTTAAATTTTTTGACATAGGGTGCAGGCAGATTACGGGCCTCACATAGCTGCTGCCAGGCCCCTAATCTGCCATGGGCCCCTATATACCGCCTCCTCATGCTGCTGCCAAGTCTAGAGTCTGTCATGGGTCCCTGTACGGCCTCCCATTGCTGCTGTCTCCATCGCCACACTCTGCTGCCATGTGCCACTTTCAGGTCTCCTCACACTGCTGGTGTGTAGAATTTTTTGACATAGGGTGCTGGCAGATTATGGGCCTCCTATAGCTGCTGCCAGGCCCCTAATCTGCCATAGGCCCCTATATACCGCCTCCTCATGCTGCTGCCAGGTCCAGAGTCTCTCATGGGTCCCTGTACGGCCTCCCATTGCTGCTGTCTCCATCGCCACACTCTGCCATGTGCCACTTTCAGGTCTCCTCACACACTGCTGGTGTGTAGAATTTTTTGACATAGGGTGCTGGCAGATTATGGGCCTCCTATAGCTGCTGCCAGGCCCCTAATCTGCCATAGGCCCCTATATACCGCTTCCTCATGCTGCTGCCAGGTCCAGAGTCTCTCATGGGTCCCTGTACGGCCTCCCATTGCTGCTGTCTCCATCGCCACACTCTGCCATGTGCCACTTTCAGGTCTCCTCACACACTGCTGGTGTGTTACATTTTTTGACATAGGGTGCAGGCAGATTACGGGCCTCACATAGCTGCTGCCAGGCCCCTAATCTGCCATGGGCCCCTATATACCGCCTCCTCATGCTGCTGCCAAGTCCAGAGTCTGTCATGGGTCCCTGTATGGCCTCCCATTGCTGCTGTCTCCATCGCCACACTCTGCTGCCATGTGCCACTTTCAGGTCTCTTCACACTGCTGGTGTGTTAAATTTTTTGACATAGGGTGCAGGCAGATTACGGGCCTCACATAGCTGCTGCCAGGCCCCTAATCTGCCATGGGCCCCTATATACCGCCTCCTCATGCTGCTGCCAAGTCCAGAGTCTCTCATGGGTCCCTGTACGGCCTCCCATTGCTGCTGTCTCCATCGCCACACTCTGCTGCCATGTGCCACTTTCAGGTCTCTTCACACTGCTGGTGTGTTAAATTTTTTGACATAGGGTGCAGGCAGATTACGGGCCTCACATAGCTGCTGCCAGGCCCCTAATCTGCCATGGGCCCCTATATACCGCCTCCTCATGCTGCTGCCAAGTCCAGAGTCTGTCATGGGTCCCTGTATGGCCTCCCATTGCTGCTGTCTCCATCGCCACACTCTGCTGCCATGTGCCACTTTCAGGTCTCTTCACACTGCTGGTGTGTTAAATTTTTTGACATAGGGTGCAGGCAGATTACGGGCCTCACATAGCTGCTGCCAGGCCCCTAATCTGCCATGGGCCCCTATATACCGCCTCCTCATGCTGCTGCCAAGTCCAGAGTCTCTCATGGGTCCCTGTACGGCCTCCCATTGCTGCTGTCTCCATCGCCACACTCTGCTGCCATGTGCCACTTTCAGGTCTCTTCACACTGCTGGTGTGTTAAATTTTTTGACATAGGGTGCAGGCAGATTACGGGCCTCACATAGCTGCTGCCAGGCCCCTAATCTGCCATGGGCCCCTATATACCGCCTCCTCATGCTGCTGCCAAGTCCAGAGTCTGTCATGGGTCCCTGTATGGCCTCCCATTGCTGCTGTCTCCATCGCCACACTCTGCTGCCATGTGCCACTTTCAGGTCTCTTCACACTGCTGGTGTGTTAAATTTTTTGACATAGGGTGCAGGCAGATTACGGGCCTCACATAGCTGCTGCCAGGCCCCTAATCTGCCATGGGCCCCTATATACCGCCTCCTCATGCTGCTGCCAAGTCTAGAGTCTGTCATGGGTCCCTGTACGGCCTCCCATTGCTGCTGTCTCCATCGCCACACTCTGCTGCCATGTGCCACTTTCAGGTCTCCTCACACTGCTGGTGTGTAGAATTTTTTGACATAGGGTGCTGGCAGATTATGGGCCTCCTATAGCTGCTGCCAGGCCCCTAATCTGCCATAGGCCCCTATATACCGCCTCCTCATGCTGCTGCCAGGTCCAGAGTCTCTCATGGGTCCCTGTACGGCCTCCCATTGCTGCTGTCTCCATCGCCACACTCTGCCATGTGCCACTTTCAGGTCTCCTCACACACTGCTGGTGTGTAGAATTTTTTGACATAGGGTGCTGGCAGATTATGGGCCTCCTATAGCTGCTGCCAGGCCCCTAATCTGCCATAGGCCCCTATATACCGCTTCCTCATGCTGCTGCCAGGTCCAGAGTCTCTCATGGGTCCCTGTACGGCCTCCCATTGCTGCTGTCTCCATCGCCACACTCTGCCATGTGCCACTTTCAGGTCTCCTCACACACTGCTGGTGTGTTACATTTTTTGACATAGGGTGCAGGCAGATTACGGGCCTCACATAGCTGCTGCCAGGCCCCTAATCTGCCATGGGCCCCTATATACCGCCTCCTCATGCTGCTGCCAAGTCCAGAGTCTGTCATGGGTCCCTGTATGGCCTCCCATTGCTGCTGTCTCCATCGCCACACTCTGCTGCCATGTGCCACTTTCAGGTCTCTTCACACTGCTGGTGTGTTAAATTTTTTGACATAGGGTGCAGGCAGATTACGGGCCTCACATAGCTGCTGCCAGGCCCCTAATCTGCCATGGGCCCCTATATACCGCCTCCTCATGCTGCTGCCAAGTCCAGAGTCTCTCATGGGTCCCTGTACGGCCTCCCATTGCTGCTGTCTCCATCGCCACACTCTGCTGCCATGTGCCACTTTCAGGTCTCTTCACACTGCTGGTGTGTTAAATTTTTTGACATAGGGTGCAGGCAGATTACGGGCCTCACATAGCTGCTGCCAGACATGTAATCTGCCATGGGCCCCCGTACCGACTCCTCATGCTGTGACGTTGCAACAAGGTGGAATTCAACCCTACATATGTTAGACCGCCTTTACGAACAGCTAAAGGCCATCACAGATTTCCTGATGTTAAAAGCGGATAAAGGTACTCCCTGTGTAACTTAGATGTCAGCCATTGGCAGCTCATGTGTGACACCTGCGCTTGCTCAGGCCCTTTGAGGAGGCCACGCTATTCGTGAGTCGGCAGGACTATGGGATGAATGAGGTCAAATCGGCCATGGGCCCCCGTACCGCCTGTTCACGCTGATGCTGGTCCCACAGTGTGACCTGGGTCCCTGTACGGCCTTCCATTGCTTCCACTCTGCCATGTGCCACTTTGAAATCTCCTCACACTCCTGCGGTTGTCCATTTTGTCATAGGTTGCTGGCAGATTACAGGCCTTCCATAGGTGCCACCAAGCCCCATATCGGCCATGGGCCCCCGTACCGCCTGGTCACGCTGCTGCTGGGCCCATAGTGTGACCTGGGTCCCTGTACCGCCTCCCATTGCTCCCACTCTGCCATGTGCCACTTTCAGGTCTCCTCACGCTCCTGCTGGTTTCCATTTTGTCATAGGTTGCTGTATGGCCTCCCATTGCTGCTGCCTCCACCGCCACACTGTGGCTCCAAACACTGGTTTTGGCCCCGTGACTGGCCAAAGGAGTGAAGTGTGCAGTGATTCTAAGATCGACGGCACTCATCTGCATGTCATACTGACAGACAGTATTATTTCTCTTCCCCAGCAGACTCCAAGGGCATTTAAATTAAAGGTACAGTGTTCTGCACTAATATTAAGTCTCTCTGAAGCCTAGAAACACCCTTTTTTAAGTTAAATTCACAGCGAATTTATTCGACTCGAATCGAATATTGTCCACGAATTCGCCGAATCAGTCGAATCGAATTTTTCATTTCTTCGCTCATCTCTAATCAGCATGTCTGAAATAACCTATCTTAAAATGTGTTAAAGCAATTTTTTGTATAAGAAAGGGGAAAGGGGGCTTTTATTGCTGTCTGTGCTCTGGGTAGATTCACTCACTTATTTTTTCTGGTGACCGCTGTCAGCGAGATTGAAAGTGAAGGGAAATCAATTTTGTCTGGAGCCAAAATCTATGTTTGAAATCCTGAAATCTATGTTTTATCCTCTACAGGCTGCATGGCATTACTAAGTTCAGAACACAGGAGGAATCATGTATGATCTTGAACTGAATTCTCTCTAACACCTGCAGTTCACAACTGACATGTATATACATTATATTTTTTGTAACTTTGCTAAAACTTTTTTTAACTGGGTGGGAAATAAAGAGGAAATCTTCCAAGGATACATTGGCTCCAGTGACAGATGTCTCCTAGATTGTAAGCTCCAAGGAGCAGGGCCCTCCTATACCTCTTGTATTGAACTGTATTGTTGCTGTATTGTATCCCGTTATATTGTAAAGCGCTGAGCAAACTATTGGCTTTTTCTTACTTTCTAGATATCTATATAATCGAGAGATTTGCCCAGTGTGGCAAAGACAATAACACGAATTCCTTACTCAAATCAAGAATAAGCAGCAAGTTTTGTCTTTGGAATAATCAACATTAATACTCCTGCACAACCCTTGTGATAACAAATGTGACCAAATAATAAAATAAATATCTATATGCTGCTGCCAGAATCTAAAATTGTCCCATACACCAGACTTCACATAATACCCAAAAATTGGTTCAGTGCAGCAAATCAATAAAACAAATGGTGTATAAATAATAGTGCTGAAATAAATGTATAATACATAAATCCTCATACTGTCCCCTTTAAACTTGGAGTTTGCTTTGTGTGGTTATCAGTTTTATACGGACTTATCTTCTGCCCAACACTCCAAGATTACGTCCTACATCACCTGCTCTGCACCTTACACGTTACGCCACCCTATATGGTATTGTCCAATGGATATGAGGATTTGTACATGTTGAATGGTAAACATCCACAAGCTGATGCCTCTTGTAGAGCTGATTCACACATGTGCAGTGCGGTTTGAAGCTCAGTTTTCACAGCTAACTGACACAGTAGTTCATGTCAGGCTTACATCAGATTCAGGACAAGATTAGCTCAGGATTTTATCCTGTTCACACATATGTGGTTATGCAGTTTAGAAATTGTTCCTATAGAAGTCAGTAGCCTGTAATCTACACCTAAACCTGAAGGCACTGCTTAGAAATCGTGCAGGACTCTTTTTCAAATTGCACTGAATCCGCACTGCCAGTGCACTGTAAACAGGCACCATAGGAAGCAATGTTATTTCACATATCATGGGGATTAGATGCGGTTAAAACTGCATCCAAACCGCATATATGTGAACCAGAACTGTATAGTATCTCCTGTGGTGGTCTAAGGAATAGTAAATGCTTAATATCTGTGAAGCATATGTCCAAAGTTTGGTACTGCTGTTAAACCCAGGCTCTGATCCCTTAATGATACAAGCAGCCAGGCACAAGGTATTTTAGACTAGGTGTGTTAAATCCCACTCAATCCCCAGACAGTGATCAGCAGATGATGTGATTTTTCTGTGTTATTTGTTTTGTAGAACTGGGATAGAGATTGGGAAAAAGCTTGGGATGCCCAGAACTAAGGAACTTGAATGAGGACACTATCTTAAACAGTTGCCTGAGTTAATGTAGAATTTCCTCCACAGAAGGATAGCAACAGCTTTTAGCACAGTTGGGCTTCCTCTAAGGAACAGCCCTGACAGCTAGGTCTTCAACAGTGTCTCAATCCAGAAGGGGTGCACAAGCAACAGTCTCTACCTCTCAGGATTCTCTGAAGGCCTACTCACTGTGATCCAGGCAGACTGAAGGCCTCCTTCACTTCAGCTGACCCCCAACACAAGGTATCCCAGGAAGATCCTCTTTAGATATTGCCCTGGTGTACCTGTGACTTTGGGGTGCATCTTTTGCTCCTTGGTGGGCTAGAATCATCCAGGACTTCTTAAAGCCTCTCCTAAGCCTTGGAAGGTATAACAACACTTCCAGGCTAGGTCAATCTCTAGACCACTCTCTGCTCTAAACTTTATATACCTCTCTCAGCCCCTTGCTGGCCACTTCCAACCAGAAAATGGCTGAGGCTGTATACAGGGCCAGCTCACACTTTACCCTCCCACTATGTTCCATAGATTTGTGGAAAGACAGCCTAGAGCTACAGAACCCAGAGGAGGCAAAAAACAATCACAGCTCCACTACTGCAGCAGAGCCCAAAAACTAAATTGGCCTCACTTCTAGCACCTAACCTAACATCTGTGGTGCACCAGTTTTTGTGCACATAATAATCTGAGTGTGTTTTTAATCTAAATTTTAAATAAATGTGTGGTTTTAATACAGAAAAATCTGTGATGGTTTAACATCTCTTTTTTCCAAGTACTACCTCTGGAAATTTGATAATTGTATATGTTGTCCAATTAATGCATGAGAGGCTTTCAACTGTTTGGTACATCAATATATTTCTCCCCTAAAGGGACAGGCGCAATTTGACCTAATATAGGTAGGTCAAAGTATAAGGTGAGTTGCTGTTGGTGGCGGAGTATGTATCACAAGGTGCTTTATTACCACAGAAGATATACTTGGAGTATAACTTAGAAGATTATGAACTTTATTTTTTTAAGCACTGGACATTTGATTCACATTTATTTTTTGTACTATGTGATCATTTTGTATTTTTGTTTTTTGGTTGATTTGCAGCGCTGAATGAGCTTTTGGGTATTATCTTAAATTTTGTCTTTGGATATGCTTTAACGTGTATCTTAAAGAGACTCTGTATTGATGTTATGTATTCTGTGATTGTTGTTGAAGAAGTTTCCAAGGTCTGAGTGAGTTAATTTCATGGTTAGGAGAGGAATCATATCATGAAAGCCAAGTTGATGCTTTATTTTTAAAGTGTATTGCTGTTTTAGAAGCTAGGTTGAAAAGAAGGATTGCCAATGATGAACAACAATTTAAATTGCTGTTGGGAGGTTCTTTTTGTGGCAATGTGTTCTAGAAACTTTTCTAAGTGGGGGCAAAAGAGGGGTATTTCCAATTAAAAAAAAAAACGATTTTCTGAACACCAGGGCAGGACATCAAAGACAAGGCTTACTCTAGCTTAATTTGTGTTTTCACTGAATGTTGTCTGAGCCAGTCAATGACCCTTATGAGGCAAACTCTTTTTGACATCAGAAAGGACACACCCACATTAGTTTTACCCTGTGTAAACTTAAGCATATTATTCTCACTGGTTTGTCCGCCCAAATGAATCTTGTGAACAATGATTGTATTGTTTTGATATGGACCAGTAAAGTTTGCAGTGAATAAAATAATGTTGACAATACGTTAATTTTAAAAACATTGCATCTCACCATTCAGCATTGCCTAGAATTGGAGATATTTTTTATTACTTGTATTAATGGGAGAAAATTAATTGAGCAGGTTTGAGTACGGTCTTTGGGAAAACAGATCCTTCAGTATCCGATGAAGTCTGAAGTCCATTTAAACTGAGAGTGTAAGGTTCATGGCTTCCAAAATAAAAATAATAATGGAAGTTGGGGGCCATTTTTTTCCCAACTCAACTAGGAGGTCAAGTTGGGAAGTGATATGTCAGGGTTGTAAAAAAAAAAAAAATCTTCAACATAAGAGGCAACTTTATGTTGTTGATCACCACTATCTATTTTCATAATTTTTCTCATATTTTTTAATTAACATTAAGCTATTTTTGCTTTTCATAATTGTACTGCATTATTTATCATAATCAATTAGATCAGTCACTCAACCTAATATACAAGGCTTCATTTGTATTAAGCTCTCTTGAAGTCAATGCCTATTACCATAGCGACAAGTTATAATGTGCTCCTGTAACAGCAGTGCATATGCTGTTTTTCAGGGCAATGGGACACTGTGAGGCAACATGGTAATATAAAACCTGCTTATAGAATGCTGATAGCAACTCTCTCAAAGTTTTAATAGCATCTGTTAAAGTTAAGGGAGCCTTGTTAACATACAGAGAACCTTCAGACATGCATAAAAAACACGATCTTCACCCCATCTAGCAAGTCCCAAGTTCAGGTGTCAAAAATGTACTACCAGGTTTTGCTCAACTTTATCCCTTTAATTATTGTAAGCCTGTATAAATACATAAATGTTAATCAAACCACATTTTTTTCCAGTCACCATGTCCCACTTTCTTTCTGTTTCTGAAAGAAAGAAACAAAATGGTACACTGAGAAAACTACAAGCAATAAAATATCTATAATTTTATAAATTTGTGTACAATGACAATATTCTTAAAACTGAACTCTAGACAAATAGATGGTATACCTGCCAAATGCATTCTGATCCTCTGCATCTAGCTTGTGATTGTGCCACTCCTGCTAATCAGTATATGCAAGGTCTGCTACCTCCATTTACAGTACTGCAGCAGGACATGGAAACACCCCAACCTGCTGATAGGAGAATTATGGAGAAGCAGCCACTGATGGAGTAATTATTCTGCTTACTCCTATTTTCAGCATGAACACTCACCAGGTGCACTGCTGCAGAGCTTCATTTGGTCTTTGTACTGACTCTGTTTCTTCCATTACCTTTTCCTGTATCTAAAATCAAAACATTTTATTGTGTTTTGGATACAGTAGGGCGAGGTTAAAACGCATGTCAGTGGAAATACCCCCTTAGACCGTTATCACTGCAGCAAGTGTCCCCGTTGGTGAAAAGTCAACATTTTAGATTTTCCCTCCATTTTGGTCCTGGTGTTAATGGTCATCAGGACAACTAGGAATAATGCATTTCCCTAGCTGGGATACAAACAGCAATAAAAACATGATGATGTTGTTCACTCTTTCCTAGTCTATGTAAAACAAAAAAGTTTTGGCTATGAAATCTTGTCATGAAAATATGACACAGGAAATATGCAAAGCTGTGATGCACACAATAACAGTTACAGTTGCAAGAAAAAGTATGTGAACCCCTTGGGATTACGTGGAGTTTTGCATGAATTGGGCATAAAATGTGCTCTGAACGTCATCTAAGTCACAACAATAGAAGAACACAGTCTGCTGAACATAATACTACACAAACATTAGATGTTGCCATGGTTTAATTGCACATAACATGTAAACATTCACAGTGCAGGGAGGAAAAAGTATGTGAACCTTTGGACTTAATAACTGGTTGACCCTCCTTTGGCAGCAATAACCTCAACCAAACATTTCCTGTAGTTGCAGATCAGACCTGCACAACGATCTGGAGTAATTTTGGACCACTCCTCTTCAGAAAACTGTTTCAGTGTAGCAATATTCTTGGGAAGTCTGGTGTGAATCACTCTCTTAAGGTCATGCCACAGCATTTCAATCAGGTTGAGGTCAGGACTCTGACTGGGCCACTCCAGAAGGCGTATTCTGTGCTGTTGCAGCCATTGTTTTGTTGAATTACTTGTATGCTTTGGGTCATTGTCCTGTTGCATCACCCATCCTCTGCGGAGCTTCAGTTGGCGGACAGATGGTCGTACGTTTTCCTGCAAAATGTCTTGATAAACTCTGGAATTCATTTCCCATCAATGACAATAATCCGTCCAGGCCCTGAGGCAGCAAAGCAGCCCCAAACCATGATGCTCCCTCCGCCATGTTTTACAGTGGGGATGAGGTTTTGATGTTGGTGTGCTGGGCCTTTTTTTCTCCACACATAGTGTTGTGTGTTCTTCCCAAACAACTCAATCTTGGTTTCATCTGTCCACAGTATATTTTGCCAGTAGTGCTGTGGAACATCCAGGTGCTCTTTTGTAAACTTCAAACGTGCTGCAATATTCTTTTTGGACAGCCATGGCTTCCTCCGTGGTGTCCTCCCATGTACTCCATTCTTGTTTAATGTTTTCCTTATTGTAGATGTGTCAACAAAAATGTTAGCATGTGCCAGAGATTTCTGTAGGTCTTTAGCTGACACTCTGGGATTCTTCTTTACCTCATGCAGCATTCTGCGCTGTGCTCTTGCAGTCATTTTTACAGGACGACCATGCCTAGGGGGAGTAGCAACAGTGCTAAACTTTCTCCATTTGTAGACAGTCTGTCTTACCGTGGACACATGAACATCAAGGCTCAAGGAGATACTTTTGTAACCCTTTCCAGCTTCATGCAAGTCAACAATTCTTGATCGTAGGTCTTCTGAGAGCTCTTTTCTGTGAGGCATGGTTCACATCAGACAGTGCTTCTTGAAACCAGTAAACCCAAAACAGGTGTGTGTTTTTTAAGGGCAGGACAGCTGTCAGCAACACATCCAATATCATCACACTGATTGGAGTCAAGGTTGGCTCACTCCTGGCTCCAATTAGCTCTGGGAGAAGTCATTAAGCTAGGGCCTCACATACTTTTTCCTCCCTGCACTGTGAATGTTTACATGTTATGTGCAATTAAACCATGGCAACATCTAATGTTTGTGTAGTATTATGTTCAGCAGACTGTGTTCTTCTATTGCTGTGACTTAGATGACGTTCAGAGCACATTTTATGCCCAATTCATGCAAAACTCCACGTAATCCCAAGGGGTTCACATACTTTTTCTCGCAACTGTATGTTAAGGTTTAAGAGTTTCTATACTATTTTTTTTATTTTTAGATAGAATTGTGAAAGGTTAGAACCCCTGTCAGGTTTAATTGCTATGCAGGGCTTCATTAGCAAGATTTCCCCCCACTTTCTGTTCTGGGGACAACCTCTTATCAGAAAGGAAATTAGGGTGTCTTCCAGATAGTGAAACATACCTTAATCCCTGTTCCCTTAGAGGAGCTATAATCACCACTAGAATTTTGATAAATATTCTTGAGTATTTTGACAGGACACGGGAAAGGCAGATGAATTGCAGGTGGATCCCTCACACTGCAAATTTAAGGAAACACTAAAAATATTTAAGGATGGGAATGTGCAGATGTGCATTTCTAGGAGTAGCTTGAAGATTGCTGGACCCGATGCAAACGTTAACCTGGTGCTGGTAGGCTGCATGGGCCCCCTGGAGCATAGGTGGGGATACCTTTGCGACCCCTGTGACCGCTCAAGGGTTTATGGATAGCATCCAGTCTTCAAACTGTACAGCAAGAAAGATGGAGTGTAAAGATTTCATTTTGAATCTAACTTTTCTCTAACTTGATTAGTTTGTTGACAATCATAAGGCCTATGACTGGCCTCCACCCTCCATACTTTTTTCTAGGAAGAAATACAGGGGATTAGTAGCCCATAAATATTCCTTCATAGAGGGACAGGGCACACTGCTTGTTGTAGAATAAGTGTACTGAGTTACTGTCAGAAGATGTTCACTTTTTACTTGGAGCTAGGAAGGGAAGTAGCAATGAATAATGAGCAGTGCATTTCTTGATTGGTCAGTGATTGTCTTGGGTAAATATGGTTAGTCTTGCACCACTGTGGTTTAAAGTGAGGTCTGCCACCCAGAGAACTCTATGACTCATTGCTCTTGCCAAAACTCATTACCTCTCTGAAAATCAGACAACACTCTATTGTCCTCCAGAGACTGAAGCAACTGGTTACTTCTTGTCAGGGCAGGAGCCGAGGAACGGACAGGCAGGCCTAACAATGTAACGCACTGGCTGACGAAAACCACCACCCACAGACCGAAGTCCCTCAGGGTGCGGAGTCTAAGTCCCAGGCTGCCCTTCACCAGGGCCCCTGATGGTGGGGATGGACTTGATGCAGCCAGGAACCAGGTCGCGGCCCCCGAGACACCTCAGCTGCGGTAATGGCCGCCGCCAATGGCGTGTAGCTGGTGGAAGAAACAAAAGAGTAGTCAGACAAGCCGGGGTCAACAACAACAGGACAAAACAGTACAGGACAGCAGACGAGAATCACAGGTCACAAGCCGGGTTCAGCAACAGAGGGTCAGATCAAAGGAGAATACAAAGAATAGTCAAGTCACAAGCCGAATCAGAATACCAGGAGAGTCACAAGAGTCAGAACAGAGTAATAGTAACACAAAGACACAAGTGCAAAGAGCATGTGCGGGCCACAGGCTTATATGTCATCAGCCACGCCCCTCTGGGGGGTGGACCTCAGAGACCTGAAGGCATAAAAAGGATTCCCATCATGCACAGCAGAATCCAAGATGGACGCCAGCACATGGAGTAACATAACCTCAGGGAAAAGGTAGGACCTTGACACTTCTAGCTCCTGCTGAAATCGATAAATCTAAACTATCCATCCACACATGAAGGATCCTGACCACCGTAGCAAGGGCAATTGAAGTTCTGCTTCAATATTTCTGTCAAGGATATCCCTAAGGGGTAGAAAACTCTTCCATGGGGAGAGTTATATTCCTAGCGTATCGCATTGCAGTAACATCCACAAAGTCAAGAGATGATGATTCTGGATAAAGAATAGAAAGTCTAATGTAATAGAGTGCCTTCCTGTCTGGTTTTTTTTTTCATTATTCCTGAAAGTGCCTCTAGCGTAAATGGAAAGGCTACTGAATATTTCTCCAGTTGTGGATAATAGTGGCTGGCACACTGAGGAGACCTCTGAGGTTTTAAGAATGGATTGCCTCATTAATGGGTCTACTGGGCCGAAACCAAATATTTAAGGAGTTATATCTTGCTCCTTCTTGTTGTCCTTTTCCAGTTCCTCCTCCCTAAGGCAGCCCAAGGTTGGGCCAGTGGGACTCTCTGAGATGTTGAAGGCTGGAACAGGTGGTTCTTATCTTGTGACAGGTGGTGGAGATAATTCCACCTGCTGAGGAAATTGTGCTGCCAGACCAGCCATAGATTCTTGCATGAGAGCGATAGGAGTTGATTTGCTAAAACTGGAGAGTGCAAAATCTAGTGCAGCTGTGAATGGTACCCAATCAGCCTCTAACTTCAGCTTGTTCAATTAAGCTTTGACAATAAAACATGAAAGCTGATTGGTTTCTATGCAGAACTGCACCAGATTTTGCAGTCTACAGTTTTAGTAAATAAAACCCACAATTTCATCTTCTTCTATCTTCATTCTTCAGCAAGTTTGACCTAGCGGTGTCTGAAAAAGCAGGAGAGGCACATTAATTCAGCCAATATACCCCACATGCCCAGCATTTGACAGAACCAGGGGCGGACTGACAACTCATGGGGTCCCCCGGCAATAGGGGATCATGGGGCCCCTGTGTCCTTGCCCAAACTCAAAAAAGCCTATGAAAAAGGTACCAGGGGCATCTCATGGGACCCCCTACTGACCCCGGGCCCTTGGGCAGTGCCCGAGTTTCCAAATGGTCAGTCCGCCCCTGGACAGAACTGAGGCTCTGGAAATGGCTTGACTGGGCAGAGGGGCTTTTGGAAAGAAGGAACAGAAAATAGATGGGGAAAAGAAAGAGCTCAGCAATAGGTGACAAAAAATGTTAAAAACAAGGGCAGATGGCAAGCACAAAAAATGAGAGAAAGGAGTCACAACTACAAAAACTGCAGACTTAACTGTCAGATAGCAGTATGACCTCAAAGATCCACAGAAAGAGCTCTCAGCCTTATTAGCACAATTAATAACGTAAGGACTGAAACTTCATTCAGGAGAGGTTGAACCTGGAAATTGTTGGCAAAAGACTTTAGCCTGTGACAGTGTTGAGGACAAAAGAAAGAATGAGAGTACTCTGAGGGAAACATTGATAGTTATCACTAGTCCTGTGGGTACACATGCAGGAGTCCTAATCCTTCGCTATTCTATTCAAAACTAAAAAAAAGGTTTGGCTATACACTAGATACACTGTAACAATTATTCAAAAAGTGAACAGCAGTTTTCCTTTAATAAAAATAGTTGCATCAGATTCTGGTGTACATTACACAGCATCCTGTTTGCATATGTACCGGGGTTGTGCAGTTTTTGGGCACACTTCACAGATATCATTTGACAAGTGCCTTAGAGAGTATAGTGCTACTTTTGGCAATTGCTTTAAACTTGGCAGGATTGCAAATGGGCACTCATGCATGCTAAACCACAGTGCCATCCAGAATTAATTAATCCCAAAACATCTTATATAAAATCTGTATTTTTCTAGCTTTCGTATACTTATGCTAATGATCTGATTCCAGCCAAATTTTCTGCGTGCTATTTTGTAAAACTACATAGATGGTAACAGAAACATTAGTATCTTCTCTTTATTTTTAATATTTCTCTTGTGGTATTTTTATGAATTGCTCATACATGGAAAATGCAACCTGGACACCCAACAGAATTATATTAAAGGTACACATTAGTCACATGTGAAAACTGTAGCATTTAAACTCAGGGGATGCAGCCTAGGATTCTCTGCTTGGAAAACCCTATAACAACTAGCATATTCACATTCTCAATGACCATAATGGCCAAAAAAACATGTTTTGCAATGCAGTTTGTTACAGTAATGCACAAATTACCATAATCCACATTAACACATGTACACTAACGCACACACTAAGAAACGCAGCTCTGATGTACATGTTTGCAGTGCACCAAAATGCACAGTAGTGGGCTACTGCTGATTAGCATGATGGGTCAGAAAAGCTCTGCATGTCACTTTTCAGTCCGTTCTTTTGCCAATTTTGAATGAGCTGCCTTAACGAAATGCATGTTGACACGTGGGCACATTAATAAGCGTGCATTAAGGCAATGCACAAAAAACAAAAAAGTGTGATTGGGCTCATAATCTGTGAATGCCAAAATACATGTTAAGGGTTCCCAGCACCACCCTCTGACTGTGAGCTGCCGGTCTACTTGCAATAAATGTTATTTATTTATTATTATTAAAGGTACTTATATAGCGCCATCAATTTATACAGCTGTGCTTCACATATACAGTATATGTGTCAGGAATGGACTTGCCAATAGTGGTGGGACTCACCTGCCTTGTGGGCTGCAGTACCAGGGCTGGCCAGCGGGTGCTTTCAACAACCAGAGGTTCACTTCGGCAATTAGCCATCACCTGGGGCTAATTGCAGGTGGTGTATTTAAGGGATGGCCAGACCTGCAGACTGTGCCTTGGTGTGTGTTTTTCCATGGGCCCCTGTACCTTGTAACCTGCATTCCTGTTCCTGTTCCTGCCTGACTTGTTGCCAACCCTGCCTGATCCTGACCTCTGCTGACTTCTCCTGTTTGATCCCTGGCTTGTGACCCTGACCATTCTCTCCGCCTGCTCCTCCTGTACCTACCTGCCCGATAGTTATCTACCCGGCCTGCCTGATTACGTTGTGCTCTATATGTGTATGTACCTGTGTATCTTTATCAGTTTAGGTTTGGGTTTGTTTCACCTTGTTGTATGTATTTGTGTTAGCTTGGGGTTTGGTGCACTGCATTTATATTTGTATTGTTAGTCTTAATAAATTGTCTTATTTATACCATATCTCAAGCTTGCGTTTCCCTGTGTCAGTCCACACACTTCTGGTCACACCCGCATCCCTGACAATATGTTGTACATTCACATCAGTCCCTTCCCTCAAGGAGCGTACACGCTAAGGTCCTTATCTCACATTCACAGGGCCAGTGCTTCCACTAGGCAAACTAGGTGGCCGCCTAGGGCACACTGACACCTAGGGGCACCTGGGAGCAGCACAGGCCATCACTCTCTTTGTGTGGGATGCAGCCACATCATGAATGATCTTTCAGCTGAGAGGATGGGTGGCAGAGGAAAGGAAGAAAGGACATGAAAAATGCCGGTTGTCTGGGGCCAATGCATCTTTCACAGCACCTCTAATGCATGGAAGATGGTGCTGGATCAAACCAAACTGTCTGTAATGACAAATGTTTATTAAACCCCCAGGAGCAGGATTTTGTCTAAGAATTACTGTTTTCCATGAGTCCACCTTCAAAGTGAGATTTCTATATTTTTCTAAAGCTGTACAACTGCAGCAAAGTGGAATACCAGTGAAAACAATTTGTTTGATTAATTTTCGCAGATGATACAACAGGTTCCCAATTTCATCCTATATTCATTTAGTTAGTCATTACAAAAAACATTTCAGTATGGTAGTTTTGCTACCTAAACCAGGATGCCCCTTTACGTTTTATATGTTCAAGGGCTCAGCAAGGTAATAGATAAATGTTAAAGGTTAGAGCAGGGTTGTCAAACTGGCGGCCCTCCAGCTGTTGTGAAACTACAAGTCCCATCATGCCTCTGCCTTTGGGAGTCATGCTTGGACCTGTCAATCTTGCAATGCCTCATGGGAGTTGTAGTTTGGCAACAGCTGGAGGGCCGCCAATTTGACACCCATGGTTTAGAGTATAACTAAAGGCAAATTTCTTTTAGTTTTTGAGAGTGGAGAGTGATTAGAACACCTATTCGATTTTTATTGCTCTCTGTGCCCCCAATAGGGAGATTCACCCTCTCTGTTTGTCCTGTTTACCATTATCATTGGAAGAGAAAGTAAAAGAAAACCTCAAATTTTGGGTTGTCCCCAGAAAAGTAACAGAGGGGACATTAGTTCTGGTGACCCTGATTAGCAGGGATTTCCTCTCACTTCCTTATCCTATCCTAGTAAAAAAAGGACTACAAAACTGAGTGTGCGTTTACTGTCTTTTTTGTAAAATGGGAGGGGTATAATGTATTGTTGCTAAAGGAGGCTTCCAGATTCCAATAAGCTTTCTGCTCACAGATCCGCTTAACCACCATCAACATGGGGACAAGGTACTTTGCCATGGGGTCCCCCCATGCTTAAGGTATGTGGCCTGTTATGGTTCAGCAGGGGAGCACATGCTTATCCCCCCTTTCCTGGCCTGACAGGCTGCATGCTTGGACAAGGGTCTGTTGTAGATCTTAGAGGGGCTCACTCTTTTTTCATGATTTTTTCTTGGGGTTCCCCCTTAAAATCCATATTAGACTTGAAGAGCCTGGTATGATTTTTTGGGAAAAGCCCTACACGGTTTTGTTTGCCTGCTTTGTTTACATGGTCAGGGATTATCAGCCAGTTAATGAATGATGTCAACGGTTGCTAAGGACGCAATGGGGTTAATTTACTAAAGGCAAATAGGCTGTGCACTGCAAGTGCAGTTGCTTTAGACCTGAGGGGAAGCTCCGAAATGAGGGGAAGCTCAGCTGGTTTCTTTCATCCAATCATGTGCAAGCAAAATGCTGTTTTTTTTATTTTCCTTGCACGCTCCCCGCAAATCTAGAGCAACTGCACTTTCAGTGCACTTGCAGTGTACTTCCAAGTGCACAGCCTATTTACCTTTATTATAACAACCCCAGTGTGTGCCTGCCACTGTTTCTTCCTATACCAACCTTGACAGCTGAAGAAGGAAGCTGTTATAGATAGTAACAGGAAAAAACACACTTTTATTTATGATGTTTGACTCCAACTGGACAGGTTGAAAGTCTGAGGTTCAGACAAATGCCCAAACAAGCACATTTCAGTCTGAACATGTTTTGGGACCAGATCTGGAGCAAATACCTAATCTCTGCTGTCTAACAATGGTGAGATCATAGGCACTGTAGGCACACCTACACATGCACTGGTAGGCAGGGGCCCTTTACTGGGTACCCCTGGGGGAAGAAGGACACACAGAGATACGAGATGGCAACAAAGTATAATGTAGTAGCTCCAAGGACACAGTAACAGAGTCTATATGGTAGCACCGAACTGGTGAGAACACTCACAGTACACTATTCAGCCCTTAAAGAGGATGACAATGCCAACAGCACCTGGCAGAGGAAGTGCCTAGCAAGTAGCATTTCAACAAGGTGTTTGTAGCAGGTGTAGTATATTGTGTGTAATATATATATATATATATATATATATATATATATATATATATATATATAATATTGAAACACATACTGTTCATTCTGGACAGGCCAGTGATAAGACCACTTTACACACCAAAAGGACTCCTTACTATGTTAATGTATGCAGAAGGTAATTACCTTACCTTTGTTGTGTTGGTTAACCTGGTTTTGGGTAAATATATGGAGAGTCAGGGGAAGTTTAAGAGCAGGTTATTTGCAAATAGATTTGGAAAAGTCTTAAATATTCATGTCTAGACACATAAGATCAAACATGCTATTAAAAGTGGCCAATCAGAGTGCTTGCCATTGTACTGAATGGGGAAAATGTGTATATTAACTCAGGTCACAGAACAAAGGGATGAGAGCACAATTCAGGATACCTGGGACAGAGCACAGGTGAGGATACGTGTGACAGAGCACAGGTGACAGGACTCAGGAAGGTTCTCTAATGATTGACTGTCATCTTACTTGTCTGTACCTCCGCTGGAAAAGGAGTTTTCTTCCTGTCATTAATATGGGAGCACAGGTATAGATCATAACTCACATTATTCCATGCATGGAAGCTACCTAGGTGTATATTATAGATCAGACATATGCTGGACGGTGTAGTATCCCTATGCTTGATATGAAGTATCTTGAATGGGACTTTGAGGGCTGTTGTTTATTGTAATATTTACAAGCATTCATCTGGATTTCTGTCATCTATAACGAATACCTTTATCCGAATAAATGCATCTCTCTGGAAAAGGACTATTGGAAAAGTAAATATATAAATATCCACTGGTCATACGTCCTCCATCACTGATATAAGACAACAGATTTGTCTTATGAACTGTTTTTGTGTGGACTTCATTATTTTAAGACAACAGCAGGAAGGCTCCACACTGAAGAAATGGTGAGCAGTCCCTATTCTGTCCCTACTCCACTGGACCCTCTACCTACGCTAGGTACACTCTTCTTGTCCAGCGGGATCCTGAACAGAACTAACTATCCGCAAAATATGCGCCAACCCAGGGAGTCAGTGCTTTTAAGAAGCACTGCCCTCACTAAAGACAGCCAAGAATCAGTCCTACTTAACTTATGTTCTAGAGGTGGTTTGGGGGCTCCAGAGCTCCTGAACTAATATCTGGCTACACATTTCCATTCAGTGGTATCCTGGTCCTCCTAACAGTTGAATGGGGAGAATCTGGGACTCAGCTTCCAAGTCTTTTAGGTGTTGTTTACAAAGAAAATACCTTTAAAATTAAGATTATTTGGTATGACATCTGAGGTTATTCATGCCCAAAACCCAAGTGTTTCTGCTGTGTTCTGGTGATGGGGTCAGGGCATGGCAGGTCACCAGGTAATATTTTATCAAAGGCTGCAAAATGTAAAGTATTGAAAATTTCTTTAATGTTTTAAAGTTTATGTAACCTGGACTGTAGCTTATAACTGCTGCGGAACATCTTCCTTTGTTGCTGTTTTATTATCCTTATTCAGTGAGGACAGGGTTAAGCTGAATATTCATTAATGCAGAAGTGCAGCAGCCTTCTTTTAGGAGCTTCTCCTGTCCTCCACTCTCTCTTCATGGTGGCTGCTGGCAACGCCACCCATACAGGGAGGTCAAACTACACCTGTCAACACACTCCTTTGAGAACAATGACATTTATAAATGGTCTCAGAACTGCCGCACCCACCATTTAACTATAATGGCAGGTCAGGAGGTGATTAAACAATGCTGTGTTTTTAGGGCCATATAAAAGGCAACAATAAAATAGTTGTACAACCTGGATCTGTCCGGCTATCCCCTACTCTAGCAGTCTGTAGGGGATCCCTGAAAGTCCATCTCTTCAGGGAAGCCTATCATGCATCAAAATAAACATTTATCACTTCCATAAGCTCATCCCCTATAGCTATAACCTTTTGTACCACTTGCCCCACCCTATTAGATTGTAAGCTCTTACAAGCAGAGCCCTCTTAAGACTCTTGTTTTTATTGTATTGTAACTGTACTGTCTCCCTTTTATATTGTAAAGTGTTGCACAAACTGTTGACACTATATAAATCCTGTATTATAATAATAATAATAATAATAATACAAACCTACAGATTTTCAGTTTCACAAATTGGTATTTTCTACAATTCAGTGTCATTTTCTAACACCATTCAAAAGTTGGCTTTTGTTTCTTTTTTTTAAATTTTACATTTTTTTTATCGTGCATCTTTTACATTCGTTATGTAAATAGTAAATACCCAAATGTGAAAACAATCTTTTTATACTTTACTCTATACTTAAAAAGTTTACACTTTTTGTGCAGAAAATATATCTTCTTTCCTTGCCGAACAAAGGAATGTCAGGCTTTATTGAGCATGTCAGTAACAATGTATCCAGCGTTAAACGTTCTATTTTGTAACTGTTGCTGTATATTTTGCTGTGATTATCACCCTTTAGATCTACATCCTATAAAAAGATTTTATTCTGTTTGCTTAATTATAAAGCTCCTTATGAACAGGCTTGGCTGTAAATAGCTTGTTGCAGCTGAAATAGAAATATAATTATAACGAAAGCAGATGTTTGTGATCCACTTTTCATGAAACTTGATTTGAATTTACCAAGTGAAAAGTGTTTTTGTGCAGCCAACTGTTTCTCTCTTCTGTCAAAGAGGGTGATATTTATCCCTGTGACCTTCTGCGTAATGTGGAATGATTAAAGAAACTACAAAAGGTATAGTAAATCAGGTTGCATAAAAAACTTAAAATAGGACAAATAAGCTTAGAAATAATGTTTCAGTGACAGTTGATTTAGAAAGGATGAAAAAGTATTTGTTTATTTCCCTAATTATTGTCATAAAGGTAAAAAAAATAACTTCAAGTAGATAGAAAAGTAGAATATTTTTGAAACTAAGGATAACAGGTTTGGAGTTTGCTAGTTGCAAAACTTAAAGATTAAGTAAACTCCACAAAAAAAATGCAATATTTATTTATTTCAGGTACTTATATAGCGCCGTCAATTTACACAGCGCTTTACATATATATTGTACATTCACATCAGTCCCTAACCCTCAAGGGGTGTACAATTTACAGTCTCTAACTCACATTCATACATACACATACTAGGACCAGTTTAGACAGGATCCAATTAACCTACCAGCATGTTTTTGGAGTGTGGGAGGAAACCCACGCAGGCACAGGAAGAACATACAAACTCCTTGCAGGAGGTGCTGTGGCTGGGATTCGAACCAACGACCCTAGTACTGCCAGGTGGAAGTGCAAACCATTTAGCCACTGTGCTGCCCTATATATTACATCTTACCAATTCTTAGATGTGGTGGCTGCATTCGTTTTCTTTTTTAAGCTTTTTTCTTTTATTTCTCCTGGTGATCCTGCCAGTAAGACACTTCCTGTCTTAAACTGGTTGCATTCTGGATGAAGTAGCAAAGCAGACACCTTTGGACAGCAGCATTGTCAGTCTGGAGAGAGGATAGTGTTAGATGTACTCAGTGGTGTATTTTGGTTTCGTGCTACCCTAGGCAAGACTAAAATCGGGCACCCCCGATCTAAATGTGTCCCACCCCTTCCTGTTTAAGATCCACTCCTTCATCTGTAAACCCCACCCCTTCCTATTCAGGCTCCACCTTTTCCTATTAGAGCTCCGCCTGCTGACAACAACGATGGGGCGCTATTCCTCCCACTGACAACAATGGTGGGGCACTATTCCTCCCACTGACAACAATGGTGGGGCACTATTCCTCTCACTGACACCAATGATGGGGCACTATTCCTCTCACTGACACCAATGATGGGGCACTATTCCTCTCACTGACACCAATGATGGGGCACTATTCGTCCCACTGACAGCAATGATGGAGCACTATTCCTCCAACTGACACCAACAATGGGGCACTATTCCTCCCACTGACACTAATGATGGGGTACTATTACCTCCACACTGGCACTAATGATGGGGCACTAATCCTCCAACTGACATCAACGATGGGGCACTATTCCTCCCACTGACACCAACGATGGTGACCCATCATTAGTGTCAGTGTGGGAGGAATAGTGCCTCATCATTTGTATCAGTGAGAGGAATAGTGACCCATCGTTGGTGTCAGTGGGGGAAGGAATAGTGCCCCATTGTTAGTATCAGTGGGAGGAATAGTGTCCCATGGTTGGTGTCAGTGGGAGGAATAGTACCCCATCATTGGTAGCAGTGGGAGGAATAGTGCCCCATCATTGGTGTCAGTGGGAGGAATAGTCCCCCATCATTGGTGTCAGTGGGAGGAATAGTGCCCCATCATTGGTGTCAGTGGGAGGAATAGTGCCCCATCATTGGTGTCAGTGGGAGGAATAGTGCCCCATCATTGGTATCAGTGAGAGGAATAGTGCCCCATCATTGATGTCAGTGGGAGGAATAGTGTCCCGTCATTGGTGTCAGTGGGAGGAATAGTGCCCCGTCATAGGTGTCAGTGGGAGGAATAGTACCCCGTCATTGGTGTCAGTGGGAGGAATAGTGCCCCGTCATTGGAGTCAGTGGGAGGAATAGTGCCCCGTCATTGGTGTCAGTGGGAGGAATAGTGCCCCGTCATTGGAGGCAGTGGGAGGAATAGTGCCCCGTCAATGGTGTCAGTGGGAGGAATAGTACCCCGTCAATGGTGTCAGTGGGGGGGGGGGAATAGTGCCCCGTCATTGATGTCAGTGTGGGGGGCGGAATAGTGCCCCATTGTTGGTGTCAGTGTGGGGGGCGGAATAGTGCCCCATTGTTGGTGTCAGTGGGGGGGAATAGTGCCCCATCGTTGGTGTCATTGGGGGGAGGAATAGTGCCCCATCGTTGGTGTCAGTGGGGGGGAGGAATAGTGCCCCATCGTTGGTGTCAGTGGGGGGGGAATAGTGCCCCATCGTTGGTGTCAGTGGGGGGGAAATAGTGCCCCATGGTTGGTGTCAGTGGGGGGGGAATAGTGCCCCATCGTTGGTGTCAGTGGGGGGGGGATAGTGCCCCATCGTTGGTGTCAGTGGGGGGGAAATAGTGCCCCATAATTGGTGTCAGTGGGAGGATTAGTGCCATCATTGGTATTAGTGACACCAATGATGGGGCATTATTCCTCCCACTGACACCAATGATACTTACCTTGCTGACCCCTGCTCCAGCCTGGGCTCGCTCTCTCTCCCACCCACAGCCAGCATACTTGTCTGCAGCAGCATCATCTGCAAGGCACAGACACTTACCTGTCAGCTGTCTTCCTTCTCCCTCACTTGATCTTCTTTGATCTTCGCGCTGCTGCTCGGCTCCTCCTCGCCAAGCTCTACCTCCTCGTCAGTGATTGGCCGCCTGTGTGCCTTTCCTGAGCTACAGTTCCAGCGTGATCCCGCCCACACATCGCGATCCAGGGAACTGAAGACGCCGGACCTGCTGACCTGACAACCTCTCTACCCCTCCTCCAGCAGCGCCTCGTGGACTGGATCGACGTGGGACTGGGACACAGAGTCACGGACCCAGGTAAGGTACAGCAGCCCGTCCCTGTACTATGTGTCCCTTCCGTGGGAAGTGCCGCCCTAGGCAAACGCCTTGTTTGCCTCGTGGCAAATACACCCCTGGATGTACTAGCAGATTTAGATGGACTTGACTTACAAACTGAAGCTGAACCCTATCTAACACTTTATAAGAAGTTACAGAAAGCAAGTTTTTCCTTTTGGGTTAAATGTTTGAAATAAATGAGTAAAATTTGACCTCTGTAAGCACTCTAGTCAGTGTTAAAGAATATGTGAACCCTCACATTGTAAAACAACCTACACAGTTTAAAATACCAATAAAAAGTAAAACATGCAGACAGACTTGTAGGAACACCAGGAATTGTATACAAAGGAGCAATACAAAAAGAACAGGATCATTTTTATACAGGTACATGATATAGCAGGCAAATGTCAGGAATATAAAATGTTGGGTTTATATGTTCTTTAAATGGTTTGTCTCATCTCTCTAGCTGCCGCTTTGTCTGGAAAGCTTGGTCTGTTAAAGTAAGTTGAAAAATTACAGATGTATGGCCAGATCACCAGGCAAAAACAAAGGAAAAAAGTTAAAAAGAAAAACTAATGCAGCCATCAGATCTAGAAACAGGTGAGGTGTTTTTTTTTTGGTTTTGGATAGAGTGGGGAGGGAGAGCACAACTGTCAGGTTTTTTTTATTCTTTTCAGTTCATGCCCCGGACCCTCTCTATTTGACCTGTTTACCATCATCACCAAAAATGAAAGTGACAGAAAGATCCAAACTTTGGGTTGCCCCCAGAACAGTAATAGAGGTCAAATCTTCTAATAGGGACATCGCTCTGGTAACCCCGATGATCACTAGGGATTCTTTCACCTTGGACAGGTTTAAGCGCTCTTCCTGTTTTAGCTAATGGGAAAGGAAGTGAAGGAAAATCTCCCCAATGGGACACAGATATCCAAAAAACTGGACAGGGGTTAAAACCCTCCCTGACTTTATCCAAAATGAAAAAAAAAAAGTTTTGCCTTTTGGTTCTACTTCAAAGTATAAATAAATCTAGAACAAGAAAGTATTATATTGCTGCATTTCAGTTCTTTAATGTGGCACCCACATTAGTTTTCTTTTTTAGGCTAAGTATATTTTGTGCAAGTACAGAAATTATCTATTGATCTTGCTAGAATTCCACCTTCCTTGTAGCTTACTGTGTACTGAAGTCGTAGACAATCTTATCAGCTTTCTTAGCTATCTTCTGTGAACTGCACAATCCCTCCTCCATATGCAATTTAATAAAATGAGGAAAAGGGGGAAGTGTTTGTAGTCCAAATCAGGAGAGCAGCCTAGGGTGGCAACATTGCTGTTTCATAGACAAAATACAGTAAATGAGTGTTGAAACCCTAAGCCCTGGTTCACACTGAATACAACTTTGAAACTTCACTTCGATTCACACAATTTCAAAGTTGCATGTCAGTGCGACTTCAGGTGCGACTTGTAAGACATCCAGGGGCAGACTGACCATTTGGAAACTCGGGCACTGCCCGAGGGCCCGGGATCAGTAGGGGGCCCCATGAGATGCCCCTGGTACCTTTTTCATAGGCTTTTTTGAGTTTGGGCAAGGACACAGGGGCCCCATGATCCCCTATTGCCCGGGGGGCCCCATGAGTTGTCAGTCCACCCCTGAAGACATTTGTGTAATTTCATGCAAGTCACACCAGAAATCAGCAAAAGCAGTGCAGGAACTACTTTTCAAATGAATGAGATTCTGACGAAGTTGTATTTGCGCTGATTAGAATGGTTCCATTGCCGATCATAGGGTGCAACTTGTCATGTGATTTGAACTGTCAAATTGCATGACAAGTCGCATTAATGTGAACGGGGGCTAACACAGGAAGTGTGTTACTAACAGGATCACTGAGTGATATTAAAAGAATAAAAAAACCTTAAACAAGAAAACTGATGAAACCACCACATCTGACCTGCAGTATATTGGATATTTGTTTTTGGGGTTTAGATAGGCTTTAAAGTACATGTAACCCTAAATAAAAGATTTGAGTTTTCTAAAAAACTGTGTATCCTAAACAATGGACATGGTTTAAAATAAAATACCTGTTTTTGCCTTCTTTTGTCATCTTTTGCATTTTTGTGTTGCTGATCTCCTGCAGTTGCTTTGTGGCTACTTCCAGAATACATACATGTACTTCAGCGATGACTACATTTCTAGAGTTGGGATTTCCATGCCTGCTCAATGTGCGTTGGCTTGACCACTTGCATTCTCCACAGAGATATTGTGTCAAGGTGGTTAAGCAAGGAGGCAGGGGCAGATAATGGTCACTCTATAACAGGAAGTGTCTGATCAAGGTCCTTAATGGCAGGTCGCCAGGTAATATTTTAATGATAGCTACAAAATTTAAAATATTGAAAATCACTTTTGAAATTTCATGTTAATGTTTTAAAGTTTATGTAACCTGGACTGTAGCTGATAACTGCTGTGGAACTTCTTCCTTTGTCACTGCTGTGTTATCCTTCTGCAGTGTAGACAGGGCTAAGCTGAATATTCATTAATGCAGAAGTGCAGCAGCCATCTTTAGAGAGACCACTTTGCAATACTTGTCTGCAGAATGTCTCCAATGCAGGGAACATCCATCTCGGCAGAGTGTGGAGCAGCCTGGAGGACAGTGATTGGCTGTTGCAACAGAGCAAGGAGAAATAGTCTTCATGCTGCTGGGGAATATAATCCATAGAGCATCACAGTCCTAGCCCTGCGAAGAAGAGGGGGAGTACATCTCCCAGAGCGACAAGGGGAGTGGTGTGCTCCATTGCAGAGGACTTGGGGAAGAGGGAACAGTGCTGGATCTATCTTATGCTGTACTGCCCAAGAATAAAGTGATAATCAGGGACTGCTGCTCCCATTATACTCTGAGCAATACTACACATATATAAGAGTTTTGTTACTGGCTTTAAATGTACTTTAAAGTGTATGTATAGCCCAAACTTTTTTCCTAAATTTGGATAGAGCAGAAAAATTTAAAAGCCCTGACAGTTTTTGTTTTTTTGTTTTTTTGCTGCCTGTAAATCATAGGCGAGATTTCCTTTTACCTCTTCTCTCAGAGACACAACAGGATGTCCCCCAAAGTAAGGGAAATTCCTATATTAGACATATGTCCCTGGAACAGGTGTCACCATTAGAAGATTTCCCTTTACCTCTTGTTCTGGGGACAACACTAACATTCTGGATTTCCAATCAATCTCTGTCTCAGTAGCAATAGTCATCAGAGCAAACAGAGTGGAGTGATGAATCTCCCTGATAGGGGCACAAACAGGGTCAGATCTAGCTAGCCTGATGTGGAGGTGCAGTAAAAAATGTCAAGAGGGACAGAGGATGGGAAGTCAGCAGAGCAGTGTGCAGGGGTTCAGCAGGGCAGAGGATATGGGCAGCAGGTTGTAGAGCAATGTAGAGAGATCTTTAGTCTGAAGAGCAGTGTACAGGGGTCAGCAGGGCAGAGGATATGGGCAGCAGGTTGTAGAGCAATGTAGAGAGATCTTGTCAGGAATCTAGGAATGACCAGAAAGGTGTGGACTGACACAGGGAAACGCAGGTTTCAGGTATAGTATAATAATACAGTTTATTATTAGCCATCCAGATATATATATATATATATATATATATATATATATATATATATAAATGCACAGTGAACAAACCAACCTTCCACTAATCTTAGTAGGTGCAGGAACACAGGCGTAGTCAGGGCTGGAGAGGTGGAACGGTCAGGCCGGCCGTAGGGTTCTGTAATGACCGTTTGGTGGTACCTCTAGTGGTCCCCAGGACAGGATTCCCTAGGGCGCGGAGTCTAAGTCCCAGTCTGCTTATTCACCAGGGCCCCTGATGGTGGGGATGGACTTGGAGCAGACAGGAACCAGGCCGCGGCCCCTGAGTACACCTGCTAGTGGTAGAGGGATCCGCCAGAGGTATGTGCAGGTACGGCTGGATCCGTGCAGGATGGATGGATGGCAGAGTAGTTAGCGTGGTCAGACGGGCCAAGTCAGCAACGTGCGGGCAGCAAGGTACCAAAAGGAGCAGGCAGAGAATGGTCAAGGTCACAAGCCGGGTTCAGTAACTCACGGACAGCGCGGTACAGGGGATCAGGCAGAAGGATGGTCAGGCAAGCCAGGGGTTCAACAGGAGACGGTCAGCAGAGGTCAGAATCAAGCCGGGTCAGCAACGAAGCAGGAACACAGGATACCAGGTACAGAGGCTCATGGGAAAACATACACCAAGGCCCAGAGCACAGGCCTGGTCATGCCTTATATACACCTTTCTACAATCAGCCCCAGGTTTGGCTGATTGTGAGCTTCTGGCTGCTAAGAGCACCCACTGGTCAGCTCTAGTACTGCAGCCCACACGGCAGGTGAGTCCCACCACCAGTGCTGAGAGCACCCGCTGGTCAGCTCTGGTACTGCAGCCCACACGGCAGGCGAGTCCCACCACCAGTGCTGAGTCCATTCCTGACAGATCTTTAGTCTGAAGAGCAGTGTACAGGGGTCAGCAGGGCAGCGTACAGGGGATCAGCAATCAGTGTACAGGGGGTCAGCAAGGCAGTGTACAGGGGGTCAGCAGAGCAAAAGATGGGAGGTCAGCAGGATAGTGTAAAGGAATCGGTAGATCAGTCTACAGGGGGTCAGTAGGGCAGAGCTCAGGGGTCAAAATGGCAGAAGTCAGGGGTCATCAGGGCGGATGACAGCGATCAGCAGGGCAGAAAACAGAGGTCAGCAGAGCAGAGGACAGGGGTTGCAGGGACAGTGTACGGTGTCAGCAGTTTGGAAGACAGCATTCAGCAGGGCAGAGAACAGGTGTAAGGGCAATGTACAGGGTCTGCAGGGCAAAGGACAGGAGTCAACAGGGCAGCATACAGAGGTCCACAAAGCAGAGAAATAGGGTCAGCAGGGCAATGTACAGGAGTCCCCAGGGTGGGAGACAGGGTCTGCAGGGTGTAGCACAGAGGAAGGAGGGCAGTGTACTGGGGTCAGGAGAGCTGAGGAAAAGGCTCAACAGAGCTGAGGACAGGGTCAGCATGGAGGAGGATAGGGGTTAGCAGGGAGGAGGACAGGGGTTAGCAGGGAGGAGAATGGAGTTAGCTGGACAGAGGACAGGGGTCAGCAGGGAGGAGGATGGAGTTAGCTGGACAGAGGACAGGGGTCAGCAGGACAGTGTTCAGGGGGTAAGCAGGGCAGTGGGCAGGGAGTCAGCACTGCAAGGGATGGGAGGTCAGCAGTACAGTGTACAGGAATCGGTAGGGCAGTGTACAGGAGGTCAGTAGGGCAGAGAACAGGAGTCAACAGGGCATAAGACAGGGTTCAGCAGGGTGGAGGAGGAGGGTCAACAGGGTGAAGATAGGGGTCAGAAGAACAGTGTATGGGGTCAGCAGGATGAAGGACAGGGGTCAGAATGGCATTGTTCAGGGCCACAGGAATCTGCAGAATCTTGCCACTGAAATTCGTAGGGTATGCTAGTCGCTTGTATAAATCTAGCCTTAGGAAGCTGGGCAATATCTTTCTATCTGTGATTCTTTGCAATCTCACCCCACAATTTAACACCCCTACACATGACTAGTTCTCTGCAAGGATTGTTGGAGCGAGTATTTTAGAAATAGCATTGACACCAAGTGCAGGATGCATTTTCTAAAATCGTGCAGCTGCTGCATTGCATTATATGAATCAAACTTTGTAAAGGCAATTAAACCACTAAAACACCCAATAAAATATTCCTACATATTAGTCTCAGTTCACAAAGCTTTAACACAAGCATGTGCATCTGTGTGTTCAGCCAATGTATATATACATTTAAAACCTCATTGGCTCGCAGTTAAAATTAGCCGTAATTCTGTGAAAATAAAGAGTTGAGCTTTAATGCTGTAAAGAAGATTTATCTTATTTGAGAAGACCAGACTGCTCTTATACAGCCGCTGCTGAGTATAGTGTGTTATTTATTGTGCTCACACATTTTACATTTACCATGCACAACACATAATGTATACATACTGCACATGTTAATGAATAAAATGTGTTATGCCACTCTGGCTGTCGGTTTCTCAATATGGTATATAACTAGCTGTCTCAGTATATATCAAGAAATAGGTATTTTAGAAAATGTAAAAACATGTTGTTTTGTTGTAAGAGCATGTAGTACCTGCGTTAAATCGAAATCTGGCATGTGTTTCTGTTGCTGAGCATTCCTTGGTGTTTGGGGCCAAACAGTGCCAAAAAGACTCACAAAATATGTCGCTCAGTTAATCGGGTGTCTTGCTGCTTCACACAAAAATAGATACAGGCTCTGGTCAGGGATGTCATTAGACTGTCCAAAAGCAAAGTTTTGTGGGGTCCTCTTCCTTAATATTAGAAGCCACATAGGGAAAAACATATACAGAGCATAAATAACACAATGGCAGGGGCGTCCCTAGGCAGGTGCGGGGGGTGCGTGCCGCACCGGGTAACACCTATTTCACCAGTGTGGCACCGGACCCGCTCCATGAAAAGGTAAGTTTTAAAGCAAGCCGACGATCCTCGCAGGATGGATCGGATCTACAGATTGAGCATAATGGATCGGAGTCCGATCCATTATGCTCCCCAATCCGCAGATCTGATCCATCCTGCGAGGATCATCGGCTTGCTTTAAAACTTACCTTTTTGTGGAGCTCACGGAAAGATCAGTTAACCCCGTATAGGTTGCAAGCTGACGATCCCCACAGGATACTCCCCTGCACAATGGGATATCTAACCTGTGCTATATTTTATGCATATGTATGGTATACAGGGTGTGTTTTTTCAGAAAATAGGTGCAGGAACCCAATCATGACCCCCCCCAAAATCCCCTCCCAACCTCCACACACACCTTCCAAACGGCATCAAATACTGGGTGTGGTCAAATTTCACTAACAGTGGAAGGGTCTTAACCGCTTACCTACCGGGCACTTTTACCCCCCTTCCTGCCCAGGCCAAGTTTCAGCTTTCAGTGCTGTTGCACTTTGAATGACAATTGCGGGGTCATGCAACACTGCACCCATATTAAATTTGTATAATTTTTTTTCACACGAATAGAGCTTTCTTCTGGTGGTATGTATTTGCCACTGGGTATTTTATTTTTTGTGCTAAAAACAAACAAAGAATGTTTGAAAAAAAAAGTTTTTCTTTGTTTCTATTTTAAAATTTTGCAAACAGGCACTGATGTGCTTTGATGAGGCTGCATTGATAGGCAGCACTGATGGGCACTGATAGGCAACACTGATGGGCACTGATAGGCAGCACTGATGGGCACTGATAGGTGGCATTGATGAAGTGGTACTGATAGGCAGCACTGATGAGCTGGCACTGATATGCAACAATGATGGGCACTGATATGCGGCACTGATGAGCTGACACTGATATGCAGCAATGATGGGCACTGATAGTCGGCACTGATGGGTGGCATTGACTGACGTCACTGACTGGCGCCACTGCTGGGCACTGACTGGCGCCACTGCTGGCCACTGATGTGTGGCATTGCTGGGCAGCACTAATGGGTGGCACTGTTGGATGTCACGGCTGGGCACAAGAGGGTGGCACTGATGGGCACAGGTGGGTGGCACTGATGGGCACTTGTGGGCAGCACTGCTGGGCACAGATGGGCGGCACTGGTGAGTGGCACTGCTTGGCACTGATCATCAGAGCACTGATTGTCAGTGCCCTGATGATCGGTGCTGATCTGTCCTCTGACAATTGTCGGTTATCAGTAGTACTTTCCTCATGCTGTGACAGCCGATAACCAGCAACTGCATTTACCAGTGATCTGAAGTTAGAAGCTGATTGGCTACCATGCACAGCTGTACCATATTTTGCACACAGATTTAGTAAATCAACCCCAATGTCTTGCAAAGAGTAACCAATGTTGCTTGGCTAAAGCACATACAGTATATATACACTATATAGCCAAAAGTATTAGGACCCCTCCAACTCATTGGATTCAGGTGTTACCTCCATGGCCACAGGTGTATAAAATCAAGCACCTAGGCATACAGACTGCTTCTACAAACATTTGTGAAAGAATGGGTTGCTCTTAGGAGCTCAGTGAATTCAAGCGTGGTACCAAGATAGGTTGCCACCTGTGCAATAAGTCCATCTGTGAAATTTCCAGGCTACTAAATATTCCACGGTCAACTGTTAGTGGTATTATAACAAAGTGGAAGCAACTGGGAACAACAGCAATTCGGAAATGAAGTGGTAGGCCATGTAAAATAACAGAACGGGGTCAGCGTATGCTGAAGCGCACAGTGCGCAGAAGTCGCCAACTGTCTGCAAAGTCAATAGCTAAAGACCTCCAAATTTCAAGTGGCCTTCAGATTAGCACAACTACAGTGCATAGAGAGCTTCATGGAATGAGTTTCCATGGCCGAACAACTGCATCCAAGCCTTACATCACCAAGTGCAATGCAAAGCATCAGATGCAGTGGTATAAATCACGCCGCCACTGGACTCTAGACCAATAGAGACATGTTCTCTGGAGTGACGAATCATGCTTCTCTGTCTGCCAATCCGATAAACGTGTCTGGGTTTGGCAGTTGCCAGGACAACAATACTTGCCTGACTGAATTGTGCAGTGTAAAGTTTGGTGGGGAGGATTATGGTGTTGGGTTGTTTTTCAAGAGTTGGGCTTGGCCCCTTAGTTGCATAGAAAAGATTAAAAAACACAATGCAAAATGCACCAAAAAAAGTGCATCAACCTCAACCTGCGGAGATGAACTTTGCACGGTCTTGTCCATGGTGTGTTCATGTGTGCATTTGTATGTGTGTGTGTGTGTATATATATATATATATATATATATATATATATATATATGCACAGTTTAATTATCATGATTGTTACACTTCACAACTTTCACCAAACTAAATGATTTAATTTGCTATTTGGATAAGCCAATATAAAGGAAATCATTGGTGGAAAAAATGACCCGTGACCAATCATTTGTTTCCTATTAATTATTCATGGCCTATGTCTCTGAAAGGTGAGTGTATCTAATGCCTACATACTTTTTGCTAAAAGATATCCCTCTTTATCATTTTACAAAGTTGGAAGGTATTATTCGGCCTGCAACTCTAAATACAAGGCTTCATGGCTCTTTTTCCGGTGTGCCCAACTCTCCTTACTCTCTATATGTTTAGCTAACCCTCTTACAGAGGCAGCTCTTTCTCTTTTTCCTATGCTTTTGCATCATCTAATCCACTCCCTGATATCAGCGAATTTACAGGTCATTTGCAGGTCAAAGATCATTACCAGTGGAACTGACATTCGCTGCATTAAAAAAATCATAAGGGTTTAAAAAACATGACAATTGTTTAAGAATTTTTAAAAACTCAATATAAGTTAAAAATAAAAAGGAAAATAACAAGCAGAATTCCCTTAGAGTAGATCATTTGATTAAAAATGAGTTTGACAAACTGGTCCTTAATGAAATATATTGAATTTCCCGGGAAATAAATTTATTCTGCATGATAAAACCTACACAAATTAATTGCGAGAGAAAATAAAAGCAGTGTATTTGAGCTGATCACTGCTCTTTTAGCTTTTAAAGGGTGTAATGATGAGATGGCAGAAATGTGATCAAAAGTGCTTCTATGTAATTTTGTGAAACATCTAATTTATTTTCTCGGCATGCTTAATTTAATTTTGCCAGCATTACTTTACATTACGAGTCTATTTGATACTTAATTTACCAAACCTCTAGCTTAACACAGCCAACTATTTAAATAAGCATTTGATCAGATTTTAATGGGTATTTTTTCGGCATCATATTAAACACATACTATTTCAGTTATTTAACTTAGAAAATAATATAGTTGTACAGCCCAGCCTGCAAATTATAGTAATATTGATGTTTAGTTTAATGCAGAAATTTCAGAAGCTGTTTTACTCTTTCAGGAAAATACATTGGTTTCATGTATATAGGAATTTTTTGAAGTGGTTTGTGTCAAGAGAGTTCATACCTGAAGCAAAGGCTTCAATTCTCCCACAGGAGGCCATCTATCTACAATGCCAAATACTAGTTTAAGGGTTCTCCTTGAATTATCAGAGAAACTGAGCAGCTTCGGCTTTACTGGTAATAACAAAGCAGTCAAAATTTGCACTCCAGTTTGAGCAGACTGGACTGGACCCAATTAGTTGCAGATGTCATCATATTAATTTTTTTTGAGGGATAAAGAAAAAAAATGAAGATGATAAAAGTCGTGTGTGAGCCAGGAAGACATATTTTTTCTAAAGGGGCACCTTTAAAAGATATCTAATGTATATTTGAAGCTAAAACCTTTTTTTTTTGTCTTGGATAGAAGAGTAAGAATCCCTGTAAGGTTTTATTGCTGTCTGTGTCCCCAGTTTGGAGATTCACCTTGCCCCATTAAAATGCTTAATGCATCTACCAGACTGAAAGTGATGGAAAATCCATGGATCCAATGAAGACATGACAATTGTCTAAGGGGAGATTTCTCTCACTTTTTGATAGGTCTTCTCTCAACTCCTACAGATTGGGTCTACAGGAAGTAAAGGGAAAACTCCTCCATGGGACACAGATGGCAAAAGACCCCAAAAAAAGCTAGAAGGGGATTTTAAAAATGTCCTACTCTATAAATATTCTTTTAAGCGGTAGTAAACACCACTTGGTGACTTGTACCTACAGATAAGCTTATAATAAAGTTTATGTGCAGGTACAAGGAATATTTCCTAAATGTGCACTGTGACAGACCCAACTGGGACAGGGGCTTTAGGAGGGGACTAGGGGCTAGTCTTCTACGCACTGATTAATGCCTGTGGATGAGACTGGTGATTTTGTCTGTTTTTCCCTGTGAGAGAATGGAAAAGAGCTCAGTGCAGCCTCTGATCCCATAGAAAGAGCAGATCAGTTTGGGATGATTAGTGTTGGGTTTCATGTTTGAGTTGAATGTAAGTTGGGCAGAGCTCGCGGTGACATCACCGCTAGCCATACCTATTTGTTTACATCTAACCGGCAAATGTCAAATCTGTCATATTGCGCCGAGTGCTCGGTGGCAAGTCAGTTTCCTCGGGACAATGCTGGACGCTGTGATTGACAATGGATTACATCGATGGAACTATATTTTTTGCTTTTTTTTAATTAAAGGACTTTGTTGTTTTTTTTTTTTGTTCAAATAAAGGAATTTTTCAAAAGTCTGGTATCTTTATTTTTTCGAAGTGTAACCCTATAATTATTTAAAGGGGTACCCTAATGCTAATGAGCCCCCCTGCTCACAGACCCCCATAACCACCGGGCCAGGGTGTTTTGGTGTAGAGGCCCTTGTCCACATTAGCATGGGGACACCGTCCCAATGCCATTGACACATGGCCTGGAAAGCCGCAGGGGCGGAGGGGGTTGGTCATCCCTCCCTTTCCTGCCCTGCCAGGCCTGTGCTCAGATCAAGGGCCTGGTAGGAATTTAGGGGGAACCCCACACTTTTTTCCCTCATTTTTGGGGGTGCGGTTCCCTATAAAAGATCTACCAGGCCTAAAGGGCCTGGTAAGGCTTTTAGGGGGAACCCCATGCACTTTTTAAAAGAACATTTTTACTCTGGGGTCCCTCCTAACCTTCCTACCAGACCTAAAGGATCTGGTATGGATTGGGGGGGACCCCACACTGTATATATATATATATATATATATATATATAAATTTAGCCCTGCTGCAGCAGGTTTTATACATTGTACAGATCTGCGTGATATTGAAAAGAATGAGTTCCCCTCTAAAAATGGTACTTTTAATGGTAATTTTCTTTTTCACTGATTCATGTCCCTCAGGGCAGTCCCCGAGTTCCCGAGTCCCCATACCCCTTTTATGGATAATAACTTGCATATACAGTTAGGTCCATATCAGGAGCGGACTGAATACCCATGTGGCCCCTGGGCAATAGGGAATCATGGGGCCCCTGTGTCTTTGCCCAAACTCAAAAAAGCCTATGAAAAAGGTACCAGGGGCATCTCATGGGGCCCCCTACTGACCCTGAGCCCTCGGACAGTGCCCGAGTTTCCAAATGGTCAGTCCGACCCTAGTCCATATATATTTGGACAGAGGCACAATTTTCGTTTTTGTCAGGAATTTACCAAAACATATTCAAGCTATAGTTATACAATGGATATGGGCTGAAAGTGCACAATCTCAGGTTTAATTTGAGGGTATGTACATACAAATTGGAGGAAAGGTTTAGGAATTACAGCTCTTAACATCCCTGGCGGTATTTCCGAGTGTAGCTCGGGGTAAAGTTTCAGTACCACAAACGGTAACCCTGAGCTACACTCGGGCTTACCATGTGGCGCTGCTCCGGGATCCCTCTTGCACTTACCTTGTCCTGCGCTCCCGCGATGTCCCTCTTGCAGTGTCCCCGGCAACTTAATCAAAGTATTTCACATACATTTTGTCCCTAGTGCTTTGTCCTGTGCCCTGCCTGCATTTTTACTGTTCTTTGTGCCTGGAAACTGAGAAACGTCCATGGCGTCCAAAAAGAGTCCCTTTAGGTCAAAAGCGGTTTTAGACCAGCTAGAATACAGCAATAGTAAATTAGAACCACTTGCAGAATTGAGTGATAATGATTCGTGGGGAAATTCGTCATCAGACACTGAAAACAATTTTGTGACTTTGCTCAGTGATGTGCGAACTGGCGCTATATTTCAAATTTCAGTGTTTTTGGTTTGATTATATTATTGAATTAAATTTATTATTATTATATTATTATTTTTTATGATTATTTATTCAATTATAATTTATGATTTTGTGTTTCAAGTTTTATCCTACCCAGGATGTTTACTAGACTCTTGTTCGGACAGATTTCAGTGAGTTATTCCTAAAAATTACAGGCCTACAATAAAAAAAATACATGTTTCTATGCAAAAAAATTTACTGCTTTGAGCACAGAAATATGGACATAATCATACCGCTAGGGAGGTTAAGAGTAGCCATCCGCCCTTTTTCAAGGGACAAGAAGTAATTGGACAATTGAATCAAAAGGTGTTTCATGGCCAGGTGTCCAGCTACTCCTACTCTTTTCATCACTTAAGCAGGTAAAAGGTCTGGAGTTGATTCTAAGTGTGGTATTTGCATTTGGAATCTATTGCTGTGAATCTACATCATGCATTCAACGGAGCTGTCCATGCAAGTGAAACAGGCCATTGTAAGGCTTCAAAATAAAACAAATCTATCAGAGAGATAGCAGCAACATTAGGAATGGCCAAATCAACAGTTCGGTACATTCTGAGGAAAGAAGAACGCACTGGTGAGCTCAGTAACATAAAAAGGCATGGACGTCCATGGAAGACAACAGTGGTGGATGATCACATGATCCTCTCTATGGTAAAGAAAAAAACATTCACAACATACAGACAAGTGAAGGACACTCTCCAGGAGGTGGGCATATCATTGTCAAAGTCTACAATAAAGAAAAGACTTACGAGAGCAAATACAGAGGGTTCACCACAAGGTGCAAACCATTCATCACCTGTGTGTGGTGAGACAATCAATAAAAAATATATGCAGTAAAAAAACAATGCTGTGAAAACAATAGCATACACTAAGGCAGCAAATGTCCAATCAAGTCCAATAAAGTGCTGTTTAAACAAAAAAAAAAGGTGCTCCACTACTAATAAAGAACTGGTGCCGTGTGGTGTACATTACAAAACAAATCCTAAAATGGCTAAAATGCCCGCTCACCTCCAGTAAGTGACCCTATGGGGTTTATTTACTAAAGCTGGAGAGTCCAAAATCAGACTCCCTTCTGCATAGAAACCAATCAGCTTCTAACCTCAGCTTGTTCAATGAAGCTTTGGCAATGAAACCTGGAAGCTGATTGGTTTCTATGCAGAAGGGAGTCTGATTTTGGACTCTCCAGCTTTAGTAAATAAACCCCTATGGGTCAACACGCTTTTTGGATCACACCAGGATCCTACGATATAGATCTCCTCAATAGCCGACCTCCACACACATGAGTATTCCCCTTCCTGGATCGATAGGCAGGTGGCCTTACTATCTCCAAGAGACTTTGCACAGCTCTCTGCTCCTAACACAACTCACTACCTCCTACACACAGTCGCCATCTCTTCCTTCTAGGGGGAAGAGATGGTGGCTGTGTGTAGGAGGTAGTGAGTTGTGCTGGGAGCAGAGAGCTGTGCAAAAATAGAAAAAAAGTTCATTGACGGGAGCCTGCTGGTTCCTGGCCCTTTTCCCTCTGGTTGCCTTATTTGGGCAAAGCTCAATCAATTCATATCCTCTTTAATTCTATTAGAGAAAGTGGTGTCACCCTACAATGTGTCAAGGAAGTGTGAATCGAAAATGTGGCTGAACAGAATTGCAAATTCTGGCAGATTCATATGTTTCAACAGTAAATTTAGGTGTTTGGCTCAAATTTAGCTGTAAATGTAAATTGTATAACTACTGAGAAAAAAGTTGAAGGATCAGAGAGAGCTATTGCCAAGGAGTTACTTTCTCTACTTTTGTAATCTATTCAGATAAGACTACAATCTCCTGGAGCAGATTTTACAGAATGTATTATATTTTATTATTTATTCCCCATATGTATAAAATGTCAATATATTGCATAGCATTTACCAACAGAACCATGCACAATGGTCCCACGTGCCAGAGCAGTTTATAAAATCCAGTCAAATACCAAAAGGATATATCAGTTTCAACACAAAATAGAAATCATTACCATCCAATTGCCAACACCTTGGAGCAGGAAAGAGTACACAATCATTTCAGAGATTGTACCCCCCCCCCTATATTACACATGCTGTACTTCGTAATCTCTATGTCATTGTATTTGTGCACCCCTCCATTCCAAACTGTACAAACGGAGCCGTCTTGCTTCTCCAGGTTGGATGTTATGTATAACATGCTTATTATTTTCGCTAAGTTTTATTTAGGAAGATAGGAAAACTCCATGTACATGCTGTATGGTCACTGCATGAGTTGAGTCCCTCAGTACCCCCTAAATATTAAAAAAATGGCTGAGACCTAGAAAAATGGCATCTTTACATAACCTCATTGAGTACCTAATAAAGTTTTTGTTTTTTTTCAAGGAACATATGACTTTGCCGTGTTTTACATCTCTATATAAGACAGCAGTGGTAACAACTAAGCTCCTCTGCTGCCCATCCCTGTTGCCTATGGAGTTGATCAGAAATAGAAGCTGTTTAACCAGCAAAGTGAATGTTAGTAAGTAAGTGGAACGTTTGCTTGCTTTGAATGCCAAATTATGTATGAGGAAAATTAGAAAAACAAGATCATTGCAAGCACATACTTGGGCGTTCAAAGTAAACATACTTCAACTTCACTTTACCACAATGTAATAAAATGTAGATATTAGGCCTTATTTACACATTTGGTTGGGTGGTAAAAACACATGGTGGAGCTGCAACCCCCCCCCCCCCTACCAGCACTCTCCATAAAGCTACAAAGGCAATGGACCGAAGTATAAACACGTACACATGCAATTATCTCCCTTGTCATGCCACAACTACTTCAGAGTGGTGCAGGTTTGTAGGGGCTAATAACACGATCCACTGATGATCCACCATGGATTGCTCTTCAGAAGGTGATGCCAGTGTAAACAAGCCCTTGAATTTATTTACACCATCAGTTCAGTGAATTTTGGTACCTTTTAAAGAGAAATGAAAGCCAATTACTAAATGTGTTGATTTTGTTTATAACACTGTTCAACAAATTTTTATTTTTTGCCAGTTTTGGAAACAAAAGGATCCATTTCTTAATGAATTTCACATTCTGAGTTCAAATATAACAATGAAATTTGTCAATTGGCTCTAGTTTTTCTGTAAACGGAAAGTTTTCTACTATAGGCGTAATGACTACATAATGCACAATAATTATATGGATAGATGTCTTTCCACAAATATAAAGCAAGTGATATTGACTACATAAAGCCTAAATGGCATAATATATTGCATAGGATTACCAAGAACAATTATAGCCATAAGCTAAGTTGAATCATTTTAATACTTAGGATTCTCACTAGTTTTGTCTTCAGTTTGTGTCGGTTTTGCTTCTCTTGGCTTTTCTCTTGTATTCGAGGAAAGGGCTATCTCTTACAACTGCATGTGACTACACGCTTCAGGTTCTTCCTCACTTGACTCAACCACGAAGGATTCTGGTGCTTTAGGAATTGGTAGCCCCTCTCCATGAGGAACTGGACGTATTGCCGATGGAATATTTGGATAGTGCACAGATAACTTTTTCTTCTTATTTAGCCCTTTTACAATTGGAGGCACCATACAAAAGTAACAATTACTAACATGATCTGTTGGCTCTCTCCAAATCATTGGCACAGCGAAAGGCATAGATGCCTTTTTTCCATTCAACCATTGCTCCAGTGCCGTCCCACAAGAATTGCAGCATATATGTGGTGCCCAGCTCTTGTCCTGGTCTCCTATCTTGCAGCCAAAATACAAGTTGTAGGCTTTCTTAATCATTCCTGTTATCCTCCTTTTTTGTGAGATAAAAGTTATTTCACCGCAGATATAGCAGAAATGATCTGCTTTATTCACACAAGTTCGAGGCATTACTGAGTAGCCTATATAAGCATAAAACGAAATGTAAAGACGCTGTCGAACTACAATCAGCTACAGATACTGCAGCTTTTATGCAGTGAAGTGATGCAATTAAAGGCTAATATTGCATCATCTCAGTATACATGCAATTTTCTATTGGTCACCAGTATCAATTGCGCAATATGCAGCTGAAGTTGCATCATAATTTTGAATGGCTTACGTCATTAGATGGGTGAATATATCATGGAAACTAGAGCCAATCAACATTTTTTAGGGTCATTTTCGTTTTCAGCACCCCAAAATTATGTAAGATTAGCTAATTTTATGCCCAAAACTTTTTACCTGTTGAACAGTGTAATTATAAATATAAAAGAAACACTGAGCCTGACTGGTTACTATGGGCCACTCCATATGTGTGGGAAATGAGACCATAAGTGTTCTTTCCATGGTGGTAGGGATTTATCTCCACTTTCTTTTTTTTCCCTATAGGCCTAAAAAATGTACAGGTACGTCAATGTACACATATTGTGGATGACTGAGGCAGGGATATTAGACTCTAAAATCATTTATGTGCATCTAAAACCAAGAACAGAAAATGTAATATGTTGCAGTTTACCAGTGTTTAGATGGGTTGGTTAATTTCCTTTTTTCATGCATTATTTTAATCTGGTCATCCTGCCAATAACACAATTCATGCCCAAGAGTGACAACATTCACTGTACTGTATCTAAGGAGCAGCATTGTCCCTCTAGGGCAAGATGTGTGTTAGAACTATAGAACAACTCCCCTCCCCCTTTTACTACAGGACTAATCCTCTACTCTCTTTTCCCTACCCCCCCCTTTTCATAACATGTGGGAGGTGCTCTGTAGGAGACCTGGGCAAGGCTGATAACACAGCTTGAGACCTCAGTGCAGCCCACTGGATAATTGGCAGAATCAATATATATCATTTGATGGTATGTTTACCAGATCAAAAGGGAGCAAATAGGTGTTTATTGTTGGGGTTTACACACACTTTAAAGAGAATGCATTGGCAGTTTCTGCATATTTTGCATCTTTTTTCTTATGGTCAAGGCTAAAAAAATATGATACATTTGCAGAAAACTTTGAACTTATTCCCACTACTCAGTGTTCAAGTAAAATGCCAGATATGACTACCGTTCATTGGGTAGAAGATGACCTTGACTCACCCTCTGACACTACTGGGAGGGCCACTGCTATACACTTGCCTGTCAGCAAAGTAATCTCACTTTAACTGATGAGTTATGTAAGTGGTTACAGATGAGCCCTAATGTTTGTAAACTACTTGTAAATATGAGTTATGGTTGATTTTTCATTTACAGTTTATGTTCAAATGTATCATTGTATATTAAGTAGTTGGTATTACAGTGGGTTCCACTACCTTATTGGGGACCAAAGATTTCAAGTGGGGGGAGATGTATCCAGGTGGCGGCTATATCATTATGCCATTCTGGGACATTTAAAGATGAGAATATGATTAATCATTTTCCCCCTAGTGCTCAGTACTGAGACTGCTATATCACATCCTGTTAGAGTGGATTCAGTTTTTCTGACAGCAGAGGATTCTTGGATCGGTAGTCCTACAGCCAATACATTGAACTACAACTACCAGAGAGCTGGTGAATGAGGAGCATGCTAGGAAGCAGATATATTCTACAACAAGGGGCTGGCTTTCTTTTGGCATGAGATTCAGAGCTGAATATAGGTGGACTGCGATTCTCCTCCAGAGACAGATTGCTGGCCTACTGCTGCGGGACTCTGCACATCCATTCAGCACATCAATGTCACTGATCACACCAGCATCACTGCATCTGGACAGTCATTGTCCAGTCCTCACACAGACATCTCTGCTTGCCATGCTGACAGGCCGTTAGACAGTAACTCTGCACATCCCTGCAACCAGCCAAGAGCCTAAGCAAAAACTGTTCCTAGGAAGCCATGTTGTACATATGATTGGTGAGATGGCAGATGCCCAACCACTTTCTGTCATCACTCTAGAGACAGTGGCGGACTGACAACTCATGGGACCCCCGGGCAATAGGGGATCATGGGGCCCCTGTGTCCTCGCCCACACTCAAACCACACCCAAAAAAGCCTATGAAAGGTACCAGGGGCATTTCATGGGGCCCCCTACTGACCCCGGGCCCTCGGGCACTGCCCGAGTTTCCAAATGGTCAGTCCGCCCCTGTCTAGAGATACTGCATGCAGACACCTTTACACCTCAGTACTAGGAAATCCTTGCTTTGAGCAGAACCACAGTCTATCTGTTTAGTTTCATTGAAATATCATTATTTACTAATGTTTTTTGGCCCCCATCATTGCTAGCAGAAGACAAGGGATACCACCATGTCAGAAACTCTAAACATCACAGGTAGTAATGGGCCAAACACGCCCGTGTTCAAACCTACTGAATGTTCAAACCCAGATTTTGAACTCAATGCGAATCTATGGGACTCAAACTTGTAAATTCAAAATTCCCATTTTGTAGACTTATATGCAAGTTATTGGCCATAAAAGGGGTATAGGGACTCGGGGACTGCCCTGAGGGACATGAATCAGTGAACAAAAGAAATTCAAAAAGTACTGTCTTTAGAGGGGCAGTCATTCCTTTAAATATCATGCCTGGAGGGTACCCTTAAACTACCTGCAAAGTTGCACTTCTGTACAATGTATAGAACCTGCTGTAGCAAGACTGACATCTTTTTTAAAAAATTACATTTTTATATATTAAATAAAAATGCTGTGGGCCCCCCCCCCAATCCATACCAGACCCTTTAGGTCTGGTAGGAAAGTTAGGAGGGACCCCACAGTAACAAATTAAAAAAAAGTGTGTGGAATCCCTCCTAAAAGCCATACCAGGCCCTTTACACCTGGCAGGACTTTTTAAGGGGAAAAAGCATGGGGTCCCCTCTAAATTCCTACCAGACACTTGGTCTGAGCACAGACCTGGCAGGGAAGGAAGGGAGGGGGAACAAACAAGTGCCCCCCTCCCTGCAGCTTACCAGGCCACGTGCCTTTGGCATTGGGACAGTGTTCCCATACCGATGGGGACAAGGGCCTTTTCCCCACAACCCTGGCCCATTGTTTGTTGGAGTCTGTAGGCAGGGGAGCTCATTAGCATCAGGGTACCTCTTTAAATAAGAGGGCACCCTGATGCTGCCCCTGCCTTGTGAATGAGTAAGTGATACTTGAACCCCTACCCATTCACTGAAGGGTTAAATTCAGTAAATAATAAAGACACCAGACTTGTAAAAAATTATTTTATTGAAAAAAGTCAAAACAACAGTTTTTGACATGTCCTTTATTTAAAAAAAAAGGTAAAATAATGATTCTATCATTGTAATCCATCGTCAATCACGGCGTCTGCACCTGTCATTCAATCGCAGCAATCTGACATTTTCTGGTCAGATGTAAACAATTGGGCAGAGCTAGGGGGGATGTCACCACTAGCCCCACCCAATTTTGCTGTGATCAGCCAAAGCATTGCATCTGACCTGAGGCCAATGACAATGCATTGTGAGAGCGCAGTGCATTGAGGGACACTGTGGATGAACAGCCCACAAATGCCCTTACCATTCATGTGTTTGGTGAACACAGGAATGGCCGATGTTCGACTTACTTTTGACTGGAACATCCAGCCCATCCTTAATCACAGGATGCTAGTTGCAATCTCTAGTCTTCTACTGTCATTGCTATTCAAATTGGGATACTTATATCTATTCTAAGCGGAGTATATATTTACATAATTCTCTGCATTCCCCATTCCTGCTCCGGTGGTCAGGAGGGAGCTGATAAGTCAGCAAGCCCTTTCTTGCCCCTTTTAATACTGGCATTGCATTGCATTTAAATGGTTGAAGCTATTACTCATGTTCTGTTAAATGTTTCTAATTGATTATTGCTATTTTACCAGTGTTATGCTTTTATGTGTTAACTGGAGTTGTATATCCTAAACCCAATATTTCTGTGGCCTACTTTTTTTAACAAGTTTAATATAAAGGTGTTACTGAAGAATTGTATCTCTGTCTTATTATTCTAGACTGTTTTAAATATGTCTGAACCCAGAGTGTCAGAGGTGTCAGGTAGCAACCACAGGGGACCAGCATTACCAAGCGGCCCCTGCGGGGGTAGCGCTACACTTTAGGCCCATGTACACTGCAGCTGATAAACTCATGTTTAGGAGCTGTTCAGCATTTTTTTCAGCAGCTCCTGAACTCACCCTAATGTTTTCCTTTGTGTCCATGTACACATAGTCGTTTACAGGCATTTGAGTATACAGTTTTTTTTTTAATGCATAAAACTTGCGTTCAACAGTAGATTTTATCAGGAGTTTCAAACACCAACCGCTTGTAAATGCAGCTAAACGTGGCTAACCGCGTTTATAGGCGTTTGCGTTTGAAAGGTTTTTTTAACTGTTCCATTTTCAGATGATGTCCAGAGCCTTTTTTCATCATGAAAAATGCATGTAAATTGTTTTCCCGGTACTCCAATGGACCTCGTACACCATACTTAGAGGTTTTGCATGAAAAAAAATATGTTAGACACTGCTGCAATAATTTCTGCACAGAAATGAGCTGGAACACATCCAAACACCACAAAAAAAAAAAAAGACAGCTAATCTCAACAAATACTGCTCTCTCTGCTTCTGCTCTCTCTATTTCTCTCAAAATGCCTGAAATCGTTCATTTTTTTACTGTTATTCAGTGCTATCTTGGCATTTTGGAAGGTTTCCTGAGGTTAACTTAAAAAAAACGCTTCTAAACACAAACGCTCATAAACACGCATAAATGTGGTATGCAAACGGTGCTAAACAGACATTTTTTATCTACGTTTTCCAGCATTCAGAAGTTTCCCGTGTACATGGGGCCTTACCTTACACAGGCTTCTGTACAGGAGAAGGTAATATCATCAATCTTTAAGCGAGATCCTGGTAACACTGAGTATCCCAAAACCAGTGAGGAGATGTGCTAGAACAGATTAGGTGTATCTGCTAACAGAACCTGGAAACCTGAGAATTCGCAGGATCTTGTTGGAAGGATCATAACATTACCTTCTTCTTTACAGAAGCTGGGTGTTGGGTAAGTATATATTTTACTTTGCATGGTTTTTTTTTGTTTTTTTTATCAGGACTGCAACATTTATTTATGGACGAATAGGGCAATAGGTAATAAACGGACCTTGCAATTTGGGTACATGGTCTGCTTTAACATATCTCAGTATATAATTACAAAGACTCCTTTGAAAATGTCTAAACTCTTTTGACTTTAATAGAAGCTCTGGAACAATTTAATCTGTCACATTGACTGAGACAGATGTCACATGGCATATGTGCCTCTAGTATATGCGAGGTGACATCACGGTGCCAGAATCGCTGTGAGGCTCTGTGACATGACTTTTCTTAACACAGCCCGGACCAGGAAAGAAGTGTAAAACATTTGGTGTGCAAAGTTCTGGCAGATATTCCATTAACTTATTTTCAGATTATTTTTTTCATTTTTGTGATTCTTTAAATAAATATTAGCATTCTAAAATTCAAATGCCTCCATATTTTTGTGTAATTGCCAATTTTACAGCGAGTATCTGTTTTTTGGTAAATGAATATACCCAGTTACAGATATAAGTTTTACTTAAGCGCTAGCATTCTCTGCTGCACTTCACTGAATGTAAAGAACCATTCTTACTTAACGCTGTCCCAGAAGGACCTAAAGTCTATGAATACTTGCAGTACTAATAGACACATACGCACTAGAGAAGTCAGTTTAGATTATAAGACAGTTTATCAACAAGTGGGTTTGTGCAGCAAACACAGAAAGAGCAAGCAACATTCACAGGAGAGAAAATAATAACCTATTTGCACATTTTTTTTTCTTTAATAGAGTGTGGTATAATTAAAATGTCTGACATGTTTGCTTTTTTTCCCTCTGACCCCAGTAGGAAGATTTTCCCTTATTTCCTCTCCCTGTGACACTCCTATAATAAAAGGTGTCACAAGGACACAACTCGCCAGTGGATCCTTGCTAGTCTGGCATGAACCTAAGCATTCTAAATGGAATCAAAGAAATAAAAAGTACAACTGTCAATAAGATAAGAGTTCTAAACTGGCCGCAGTACAGCTGTCAGTAACATAAGCATTCTAAACTTAAAGTAGTATTACATGCTCATTTTTTTATATGCATGCTAAATAACCACTTTAAAGTAGAACTATAGGCAAAACTTTTTTTCCTTTTGGATAAAGTAAGGGAGGGTTATAAACTCTGTCAGCCTATTTTTTGCCATCTGTGTTCCATTAGAGAGATTTTCCTTCACTTCCTGTACCATGGCCAAACCAGGAAGTGAGAAATCTCTGCAAATTAAAGGAAAGTCCTTGGGAACCCCCAGGTTCCTCATTGGAAGATGGTAGCTCTATTACTTTTCTAGGGACAACCCCCAATTTTTTTTTTTAGATTCACTTTCGATGATAATGGTAGATGGGAATAGAGGGTGAATCTCCCTAACAGGGCAACAGACAGCAATAAAAAGTGACAGGTGCTCTAATCCCTCTCCACTCTATCCAAAACTAAAAAAAAAGTTTTGCCTTCAGTTTTACTTTTAGCTCTCTGATTGTCTGATTCTATTGAGCGCAAACTGTTCCTTTACTATCTCCCCTCTACCAGTACCACCTTGCACATCTGAGCTTTAAATAAACTCCAGGTAGGTTGATCATGCTCCCTAAGTACCTCTCACACACCAGGGACTGGCCAGGCACAAGGGAAAAGGGGAGCAGGGGATGTTTCTGTGGATGCAAAGACTCGTCCAGGGGCGGACTGACAACTCATGGGGCCCCTGTGTCCTTGCCCACACTCAAAGCACACCCAAAAAAGCCTATTAAAAAGGTAACAGGGGCATTTCATGGAGCCCCCTACTGACCCCGGGCCCCATCCCGAGCCCGAGTGCTCAAATGGTCAGTCCGCCCCTGGACTCATCCATGGTCCTAGGCAGAAGTGTGTATGCAAAGGTAGCTCCATGGGTCTCTGAAAGAGAAATGAGCCACCTGAAAACAGGAAACAAAGAGGAGAACAGGCTTATATAGGAAAGCACACAGCAAACTGGGTAAGTGCTGAGGTGTGCATCACTTTATTATTTTTGCATGTTTGGTTTAATAACATTCTAAAGACAGACCTGGCAAAATAATAGTTAAAGTTATACTAAACTCAAGTATGTATTATTAACTCAGAAAGCTCTTTCAATTGCTCTCAACCTCTTCCATACCTTCAAAGTCCTTTTTTTGTCTTCCTGCTGTGATCTAACTTCCTCTTAGAGGTTGGTTGCATTCATTCTCCATGGTCCCATTGTAAATAGAAATGTTGCTTGCCACCCTCTCTTGTAACTCTTGAGATGGAGGGTGAGAGGGTGGAATATGAGATTTCTAACCTGCACTTGCCCAGATTGTTCCCTCAAAGAGTATTCACTGTGCATTCAAACTTTTCTTTACAAGATCCAGGCCAGAGGTTGTCACTTAACCAGTAACTTCTTTACTTGTCAATTCAGTATCCTTCAGAAACAGTTCTTAATCATGTCCACAGAACAGATCATAACATGGTGCAAAATCCATAATGCACATCATCATAAATCCTTCCTTAATTAAGGAAGCTTGTCAAGTGCAATGATGACCCCATAAAATGAAATAAAAGAAAGTCCAGACCTTAGACTAGGATCCCGCTACTGGGAAACTCCACCATTAGCACAACTGATCGCATCTCCAAATGTTTGGTCACAATCTTGGCTCCCAAATGAACCTCGAGGCCCAACCTCCTCCTGTATTTATCACTCCCCTAAAGACAGGAAGTGCAGGGGGAGGCCTACCACAGAACAATACTTTCATCATTAGGGCATGAAATATAATTAGCCATTTTAGCACCTGCCACTGGGGAAAAAACTAATAAATCCATCGGTCATGCAGGACTATAACTGTCTGTAATAACCATACTGACTGCAGTGCTTTCAATTTTGTATAGTGAATGTTCACTTAATTTAGTAAAAAAAAGGTGAATTTATGTGGAATTAATCCGGTTATGCCTCCCCCAATTTTTTTTTAGATTCTTATGCATGTGAATGAAGACAAAAAGTGAAAACATAGTCATCATATTTGGTGGAGGACAGGAAGCCAGACGGTGAATTTAAACCATTACATAGTTGCATTGGTCCAAACTATATATTCATTGCGGTTTTCAAGTAGCTTATCAGGGTTATGGCTGACGATATCAGCCATAACCCCGGCATCTTTTTTTCCTGCTGACAGCCAGCTTTCTGGTGAAAGAGGTTCCAGTGGCTCATTAGCCACTGAATCGCTTTCAGTAGTGGCGGGAGGGGACACCCCCCCTCCCGTTGCTCAGGCTTGCAATTAAAACCTGTGTGCCCAAAAATGGATCCGACGGTGTGGCTGGCTGCTCACAGAGGCGATGAGAGACTCTATGGTCTCTGATCACCTCTATGGTTTTGGAGGACCGGAGCGATGTCATGACATCACTTCCAGTCTGGGCGGATTTAAAGAAAAAGATTTAAAAAAAAGTTTTTCTTGATCTTATGCTTTTAAAGATAAAAGAGAGATTTGGGGTCTTTTCGACCCCAGCTCTCTCCTTAAAGAGCACCTGTCATGCTTATTTCTATTACAAGGGATGTTTACATTCCTTGTAGTAGGAAAAAAAGTGAATAAAAAAAAAAAAGGGACAGTGTAAAAATAAAATAAATAAGAAAAAAAATGTTTTAAAGCTCCCCCATCCCTCCGTGCACACATATGTACATGGTTTGCGCAGCACACATGTGAGGTATTGCCATGAGCAAGAGCAAGAGTAATAATTCTAGTGCTAGACCTCCTCTGTAACTCTAAACAGGTAAAAATTTTAAAGCATCGCCTATAGTGATTTTTAAGTACCATTTGTCACCATTCCATAAGCATGAGAAATTTTAAAGCGCGACATGTTAGGTATTTATTTACTCGCCATAATATCCTCTTTCATATTTTACAAAAAATCAGGTTTTATATTGCCTGTTTTTTAAAATTCAGTAAAGAGTATTTTTTTCCCTAAAAATTGTGTTTAAAAAACGGCTGTGCAAATACCATGTGACATAAAAAATTGCAATGATCGCCATTTAATTCTCTAGGGTCTTTTCTAACAAAATATATATAATATTTGGGGGTTATAAGTGATTTTCTAGCAAAAAATACTGATTTAAACTTGTAAACAAAATGTTCCAAAAAATGCTTGGTCTTCAAGTGGTAAAGTGTATCTAAAGAAAAAAACCTTTATTTTAGTTTTGGACAGATTAGAGCAGGCTTACTCCTAACACAAGTGGTAAAGCACTGTAGCTAGCTTCTGTGTTCTTCACCTATAGCAGCCCCCTTTCCGATAAGGCAAGCGGGCCTACCAGTCTTAGGTTTTCCCCAGGATTTATACACAATACTATAGTGCCTGGCTACCACTGTGGGGCAGGCGCAAATGGAACAAAGCAAACAGGTACTTGCGGTTGGCAGACAGGCAGAGTAGTTCAATGACAGTCCAGGTCAAAAGACAGGCAGAGTTCCAAGAATAGTTAATATCTGAGTTGAGGTCATCAATGAGGAAATCCAGACAGCAGAGCTGGACAGACAAACAGGAAGCTTAAATACATGTAACCAGCGCTATCACAAGCATGAGACTGCAGGCTTGGCTGGCTTAAATCAGGTTTGGTCTCCATCCAGAGACTAGCCACATAAATCACCTTGCAGGTGGACAGGCAGGGAGAGTGCATCATAGCCAAAACCAGGGTGCTGGAATGAGACCAACAGCTGTGATGGATCAGGAGCAATAGATGCTCCTTACACCATGTCAGGTTTTATTGCCATTTGTGTACTATTATCAAGGATGGTACTTCAAGAATTATCCTTTGCTTCCTGTGCTAGAGACATTACACAAAGTGAAGGGCAATTTTATCAAAGTAAGGGGTAAGAGATTTCATCTGATAAGAGTTGTCATCAGATCAGGTGTACCCAATAGGTGCTTTACCCTCACCTCCTTTTTTGGTGACAACTATAACATTTTAGATTTCCTATTACAGTCTGGTGACAATGACTGAAGAGGATAAATACAGAAGGTGACTCTTCCAACAGGGATACAGACAACTTTAAAAATCTGACATTGATTCTTACCTTTAACTACTTTATCCAAAACCACAAAACAAAAAAATGTTAATATTTAAATGCACTTCAATAACTTCTGTGCGTTGCATACTTATTATTTCTTGCAAGGAAAATAATTAACAACTTTGCACATTTTTATCAAAGTGTAAAATCTCCTTCTTTTTCAGCCTGTGTGTATTTTAAAATGTCCCTTAATGTCAGACCTCACAAGCTCATTACAACTTCTACATACAGTAGAGCTGTACAGTCTCTCCAGCCGCGAACGAAGACTGTAACTTGAATGCGGCAGCAATGTCATTTTATGGCCTTTTATGTCCTTGGTTTTTATATTTTAAGCTAAGTCCACTGTCATCTGGTAGAAATATTTACCATTTGGATCAAAATAGACCGAGAAATAGTGAGAACACATCTGGAGTCTAGACTGAGTGGCTCTATGGGCAGGGTCATATCTCTGTGCTACATCAGGCCTAGTGCTTATTTCTGTTTACATAGGTGGTATGCCGCATCATCTGTTTCAGCTGTCAGACATGCTGGGCCCATTACATCCCTTCTTGCTGGAAACCCACCAGTGAATAGGCCTCCTCCCATTCTCACTAGCCTGAAATCCCAATAGTACCAGCCCCATGTTCGGGCTACATGGGTCTTCTGGCACACACACACCAGCAATAACACAATGCTATAAATTTTAAGTCACGGCTTCACATCAAAGCTTCAGCAACACATGTCATTAATTTAAAGTGGAATCGTACACGATTGCTGATTGCTGATTGCTATAAATGATTCGGCTTATAATGTACACACACTTAAGTGGGAAAGTAGCTGAAACATGGGAAAGCATTTCAGAAATGATGGACTGTGAGAAAGTACATGCATACCAAACTGAAAACTCTTCTGACCTACAAAATGCTGAAGTGATAAAGTTAAGTTCTATATTTATGCGATTTATATCCCACACAGAACCGTGCAGGGTGGCAATAATCATTCCAAATATGACTAGCACTGAAAAAGAGACCATTCATTTGTGATGTAACACATAGGGGAAGATTTAAGCTGGAGCACTCAGAACTTCAGCTTGTTGAATTAAGCTTTGGCAATAAAATCTGGAAGCTGACTGAATTCTATGCAGAGCTACACCAGATTTTGCACTCTCCAGTTTTAGTAAATAACCCCCATAATGTCATATCATAAGAAGAATAAATACAGGCAGAGGTAGGAGTGACTTGAAATGTATGAACATTTAGGGTACAACCTAAGAAAAAAATGTTTTTTTGCTAATATTCCCCATCTTTGACTGCAATGTTCACCTCCTCTCCAAAGTTGTCCCCCATCTTGAAGACTGTAAGAGCAGGACATCATAGACTACCTAGCACTGGGGAAGAGGCAAAGAGGACCCTGTGTCTCACATGACTAGCCTTTTGAAAAAGGTAATTACAAAAAAAAGCATAAAATACACACTGAAAGAGCCTCCCGAGGAAGGGGAGGGTGCAATAGGGGGGGGCAGGGGATTGGGGGCACAACCTGAAATTGGACTTTAACCACTTCAATCCCAGAGCCATTTATTTAATTTTTTGCAACATGACAATGTACACTTTGGACCTGAAGATAGGGCAGTCAAGTACCTCCTGTAGTTTTGAATAAAATGATACATTGCAAGCAGAAGATTAGGAAACGCAGGCACTGCCATTTTTTAGTTAAAGCATATCTTAACTCAAATACAAAAATGCTGAAGGATCTTCACCCCTCTTACTGGGCATACTTATACTGCTTGTGCCTTAATGAATTCAAACCCAGGACATCAGTAATAAATCTGTAGGGTTATCTGAGACCTTGTGCCTGAACTCTGGACTCTCCATATAGTTGGTCTCTGATGTGGGGGCTCATACCCCAGTACTAACCACATGGTCATGAACTGACCGAAGGTGGTGCCCCCAGGATACCACAGAGTAGTAAACAAGAGTGGTAGAACCCAAACATTTTGACCATCAGAATCCTAACATGTCCACAGTGTTTGACCCCATTTTTTTCACACTCATGATCTCTTTTTGAGAGACATTCCCTAAAATAAAAGAATGTCCAGACTGGAGGCCAATGGTTAGATGAGTTTCTTTTTCTGAACGGGAGGCATTCAACATGAAAACTTATTGCACACTACAACTGGTGCAAATGATGTATGCTGTCTCTGCTTCTAGAAATCAGAGTATAGCTGTAGCTCAGTCTCTACTCAACAGGGGAGTAGTCCCTCACTCCCCAAAAGGGGCAGCACCCTCACAGCTTTCTGGCCTCATGCACACTGGGCATAACAGGGTACTCAAGACTCGAAGAAGATCCAGTCATGTCACCCTCACTTACAAGGAGCAGCCAAAAGCTGTGGAGCAAGGTGGGTGTTTTTTTGTTTTTTTTTTACTTTTTTTCTTCCAATAGTGTTTCTTTAGCTTAGCATTTTTAATTTAAGGGGATACCTAATTATCAAACTTTGTCATCCAAAGTCTGCTTTATCAGTTAAAATAAGGTGAAACACAAGTCTTTTGGGAGACTTTAAATATGACATAGTGAAAATATACTTCAGCAATAGAAGATTAAGTACAGTGTCTGCCCAGTATTCCACATTACAGCATTTTGTATATAATAATTCTAGATTTAAAGTATTACTAAAACAATGACCTGCATTCATTGTATCTGGTCTCCCATAATGCACAGAACATGGAAATGAAATTATTTTAGTAAATATAAACTGCTAAATACCTTTTCTCATGAGCAGTTAGAGCAGTCTTATGACTTCTATCAGTGTCCAGCAGAGCACTGGTTAAAGTTTGTAGGAGGAGTTTTATTTCTCCCCTGATTGTCCTATGAGGCTGCAGGACCCCTGATTGGCCCTGTGCTGATCACATGCACTCTACCAAGAGAAAAAGAAAAAGTTTCTGGCAATACACACCAAACTGAACATGTGCAGCTTGCCCCCCAAGGTTCTGTTCTATCAGCAGATGGATTGGAGACTGTGGAGGAAGGGGAGGAACAGAGAAGACAGGGATGAAACATCCTTTTTCCACAATGTAAAGTATTAACCCCTTGGGTTCCACAGTCAGTATAACAAGCAGGAATTTACAGCATACACAGTATAGACTGATTTAACTGTTAATGATCACTTTAATTATCTAACTTATGAGATGTTTGTCCCCATATTTTAGATATAGTAAAGATAAGTTTATACTGCTGTTTTGCTATTATGTTATATGCATTTGTGCACTGCAGTGTCATTCATTTTGAAGGGCACCCCAACTCCATAGTGCAATTGGGTTGCAGTGTACTGCAATGCATTTAAATACACAAATAGTTACATTTATTAGCTACAATTTTGATCTAGGTATAGATGTTAATAGGAGACCCATCAAAAAATAAAGGGTATGTTGGTTCCCCCTAAAAATACATATCAGATCCTTATCCTTAATGAGGATATAGTATGGATCGCAAAAATGAAAAAAAAAGTGGGTGGTGTCCCTTTTAGGTTTGTTATGAGTTTTAAGGGGGAATCACACCAAAAAAAAAAAAAAAGAAAAAGCGAAAAGAAGTGTAAGACAATCCCAAATCCATAGCAGACATTTATCAGAGAATGTTGTTTGCCTGGCCAAGGAAGGGGGGAGACAAATGTGTGCTCCCTCCCTCCTGAATCTTACCTGTGACACCCCTGGCAAAGCAAATTGCCCCTGTGTTGATGAGGACAATAGCTTTTTCTCCACCACCCTGGCCCTGTGGTTGTGGGGGTCTGTGGACAGGGGGCTTATTGAAATTTAGAAGCCCCCTTTAGGATAAGGAGCTCCCAGAAACCCCCTATGTAAATGAGTAAGGGGTACATAGTCTCCCTTCCTATTAATAAAAAAAGGAAACAATAAATAATTACATTACATTATTTGAAGTCCTTTAATTAAAAAAATCAAACATTCCTACTATTTACATCCATAGTCAGTCATGTTGTTCAGCAATACACATCAGTTGCAAGGAATGGCATTCACTTACCCACCACAAGGAGAAACCCATGATGACCGCCATCATGATCCACTTTCTTCACTCACTCACACTGAATGAAATCTCCTGGGCCCACCACTAAATGTAAACATTCCAGCTGATGTCATTGCCTAAATATAACCATGTGGCTATATTTGGTCAGTGATGTCAGTGCTATCCTCATCTCTTTGTTTACAAGGCTAGGGATTTCCAGCCACTAACTGAATGGTGATGTCACTGGTTTGCTAAGAATGCAGCAGGTGCTGTGACCTGCTTCTTCCTTAACAACCTTTCTCAGGAAAGAAGCCATCATATACTGTATAGTAGCAGTGGAATTACTGTTACTATATATGACATTTATAAAAGTCTGGCATCTAGACTAGCATCAAAATATCCAAAGTTTGGTCCATCACAGACCTTTCACCAATCAATTCTTCCTCATTTGTGTTTCAAACAATCCACATATTTGATTTTCTCAACAAACTTTAGAAAAGGTAATGAAAAGCAAAGAAAAAGTTACAACACAAGGATGATGTAATAATGTAGAAAAAACAATATATCACGCAAACAAATGTCAGCACAGAGCTAAGCAAACTTGCACTGAAAAAAAATGTGGACTGCATCTCCTTTGAAAAGTGCTAGTTGTCTGGTTGTTGTGTTGATCTAATTACTGCAATAGTAATAAAATATAATGAAATAATAATAATAAAACAGAACAAGAATGAAGATCTGAGGCTCTGACTTAACATTGACTTTGCTCTATATTTTCCTGTTCTGGGTCAGCAGTTCAGAAACTGAGGTCATCAGGGTGCTGGTATTATCAGAACGGGTTCAGCAATGGTAGCCTCGGTATGTCTTTTACCGCAGATTTCCTTTAAAGGCAATCTATGCTCACAGCATACACCTTCACTATATAATATAAACGTAATAGCGATACAAAAAATAGTTAATTCTGACAATTCAGTATAAGCTTATTTATAATCTCCTTTCATGTTGTGAGTGCTGCCTGTGTGCTGGCCATTTCTTTCCACAATTTCCTGGATTCCCTGCATGCTTTGTAGCTTCTTCTCTACTGTTTATTTTCATTTTCCAAGGACAGTGCTTCCTCTGCTGACTCTGTGACAGGCCGCCTGGCACCTCGCCTGGGTGCTTCTGTCAGAGAACTGCTTTCTCCAAGCTGGAACACCAGACCAAGGTATTATAACTGGGTATTGCACCCAAGAACTAGACAACACTAGCTTAGGTGCAGCTGGAACTGTTTTTTGAACAGAAATACAGGTTTTTATACACTTCAAAAATAGGTGAGTCCCCAAATGAACAATAAAAACAAATATTGCATATTGGAATAAACAACGCACGTTGATTAGGAAACGAGGTAAAATTGACACAAGACTAATCCCATCATGTAGGAACCTCCAGGAAGACTAGCCAACAGACAGAAACAATAGGTGACTCAATTAACTTAATTAACAATGGGAAAAAGACACAGTAAACACATAACACCTTAATAAACATATTACAGAAAGAGACCTCAGCATCAGATTGTTTTGAGCTAATCATATTAACCTCTGTTCTGAGTTTCTGAGTGTAGGAGGGGAGTTAAATCAGTCAATGCTGGTTTTGGCACAGAGGCCCCAAATCTTTATCCTGGTCCTCCAGTTCTCAGAGTCTGTGTGTTTCAGGGAGACATGGACTTGAATCCGAAGTAAAACTACTCCAAAGGTTCCGCAGGCTCACACCTCCCAAAGCATAGAGTCCCCTCAGATGCCAGGGCCCATGGTCAGTAGGCAAAAGGCTAGCCTGCAGTCCCCTTGAAAAGCCCCTGTCCAGGTTGGGTCTGTCACCGACTCCACTTCCTGAAAATCCCTCTCTCAGAACCTCTGTAGTTCAGAAGGCAGGCTCTGTGAAATGTGTGACACAGCACTGCCTACTCAGAGAGCATAGTGAATACGTATCTCAGAGATCAAGGAAAGAAATGTGTGGAGATCTTCACAAAGTAAATGTACAAACTTCAAGATTATTCAGATTAAGAGGAGTAGGATATAAATAGTTGAAATATAATGTAAAAGTGGAATTTCCCTTTAACAATCAGAAGTCAATGTGATTCATTTTTTTCTTTCATGTGCTTGTGATCTGGTTGCGGTGATGCGGGTACTGTAGTATGGAACAGCAGTTCTGAGAGTACAGGTAATGACTTACTGTGTGTCAGTTCTCAATGTTTATTTGGTGTCACAGAGGATGTTTTTTCCTAAGCCACAGAGGTACATGGAAGTCTAACAATACTTTTATTTACACTCTGCTGAATCTGGATAAGCACCTAAGGGGGGAAAACACTGACTACTGGTTGGGGCCTGAGGGTCACACATTAAGTACCATTGAGCTGAATGAGGCTCTCAGTCCACAATTTAAGAAAATACTGCCATGTACATATAGATTTGTCATCCTACATTATTTAGCTCTTCAATAATTGTAGTTCTAACTGTATTATATAGCATTGTTACTCTCCATTCTTGTTGCCCACCCCGCTGAACGCCACTCAGTCAGTAAAAATATTCCTGTGAACATAGGGAAACCAACACGTCTGGGAGTGTCGATCTACATGGTCCTCTGCAACTCTTACTAGTTCCTCCTGCTGTATTCCATGTCATTACTGGAGATAGCTGAAATGTGAAGGAACAAGCAAGAGCTGTTGGGGATCCAGGAGTTCACCACTCTCAGAAGTGTGGGTTTCTGAGAGTAAGTCCACGTTCACACGGCCGTTCCGTTTGTTCATTTTTCATCAATTCGCTGATGGATGAAAAACAGACATCAATGCATCTCTATGGAAAAATGGATATAAATGGATGATCATTTGTTTACATCCATTTACATCCGCATCCATCAACATTCATTTTTTAGAACAATCAAAGCCCTATTTTTGGTCCATTAAAAAAATGAACATGCAAAAAATGGATGTAAACTGACATACGGTCCATTTTGGTATCTGTTTTTGCATTGCTAGTGGATGTAAAGAACTGCAGTAACAACTGATGTAAAACTGATTAGTTTTTTCTTTGAACAGAAACAATTGAGTACTGACGTAATATGTTTTTTATTTGCACTAACATACAATTTTGAGGACAAGCTTTCTTTGATAAAATGTGACTGAACAAATGAAGAAAAATGAAACACCTGTATGAAAAGACCCTAATTCAAAAGGACCAGTAACTTACGATGATGCAAGTGGCAGGAAAGGTGAGCGTATATTCTTTTAGAAGTAGCCCTGCCCTGGGAACGTTTAGTGTAGCCCCAGGGTCATTTTAACCTCTTGCCACTCACATAATACATATACAGTGGGGATCGAAAGTTTGGGCACCCCAGCTAAAAATTTGTATTAATGTGCATAAAGAAGCCAAGGAAAGATGGAAAAATCTCCAAAAGGCATCAAATTACAGATTAGACATTCTGCCTGCCAGTGTCATGGATTGTTCCCAATCATCGTCTGGGAAGACCAGGTGATGTCAATCTCAAAGGTTTTAAATGCCCAGACTCATCTGATCTTGCCCCAACAATCAGCACCATGGGTTCTTCTAAGCAGTTGTCTAGAAAACTGAAACTGAAAATAGTTGACGCTCACAAAGTTGGAGAAGGCTATAAGAAGATAGCAAAGCGTTTTCAGATGTCAATATCCTCTGTTCGGAATGTAATTAAGAAATGGCAGTCATCAGGAACAGTGGAAGTTAAAGCAAGATCTGGAAGACCAAGAAAAATATCAGACAGAACAGCTCCCAGGATTGTGAGAAAAACAATTCAAAACCAATGTTTGACTGCACGATCCCTCCAGAAAGATCTGGCAGACACTGGAGTTGTGGTACACTATTCCACTATAAAGAGATACTTGTACAAATATGGTCTTCATGGAAGAGTCATCAGAAGAAAAACCTCTTCTACGTCCTCACCACAAAAATCATCGTTTGAACTTTGCAAATGAACATATAGACAAGCCTGATGCATTTTGGAAACAAGTTCTGTGGACCGATGAGGTTAAAATTGAACTTTTTGGCCGGAATGAGCAAAGGTACGTTTGGAGAAGAAGGGGCACAGAATTTAATGAAAAGAACCTCTGTCCAATTGCTAAGCATGGGGTTGGATCAATTATGCTTTGGGGTTGTGTTGCAGCCAGTGGCACAGGGAACATCTCACGAGTAGAAGGAAAAATGGATTCAATAAAATTTCAGCAAATTTTGGATGGTAACTTGATGCCATCTGTGAAAAAGCTGAAGTTAAAGAGAGGATGGCTTCTACAAATGGATAATGATCCTAAACACACCTCGAAATCCACGGGGGATTACATCAAGAGGCGTAAACTGAAGGTTTTGCCATGGCCTTCACAATCTCCTGACCTCAACATAATTGAAAATCTATGGATAGACCTTAAAAGAGCAGTGCGTGACAGCCAGCCCAGAAATCTCAAAGAACTGGAAGACTTTTGTAAGGAAGAATGGGCAAAGATACCTCAAACAAGAATTGAAAGACTCTTGGCTGGCTACAAAAGCATTTACAAGCTGTGATACTTGCCAAAGGGGGCAGTGCAAGATATTAACTCTGCAGGGTGCCCAAACTTTTGCAGACGCCATTTTTTTGTTTTCTGTTATTTTGAAAGTGTAAATGATGGAAATAAAATCTAACTTTTGTTGACATATTATAAGAATGTCTAATCTGTAATTTGATGCCTTTTGGAGATTTTTCCATCTTTCCTTGGCTTCTTTATGCACATTAATACAATTTTTTAGCTGGGGTGCCCAAACTTTCGATCCCCACTGTATGTGATGGAAAAAATTGTGGGCCTTAACACCCAAATGCTGTATGTTCCTATGGGCAGCTGAAGTTTCTGTGTTCAGAACACGTTCACTACATGCTCCCAGCACATTAACCAGGGTGTCATAGACAGCTCCCGGCCTCTAGTAATTGCTGCCTGTCTCCCAATAATGTGACCATTGTGACAGCCAAGTACTGTGGTCACATTATTGGGCAGTCCTTCTTTCCCCAAGGGTGTAAAGACCCTGTTAAAGGGACCCCGGGTTGTGTGGAAAGGTGTTAATCAGTCACTGTCTTTACAAACAGGATTTGTTCTTCAAATCACTGTTTGTTTTCCTAACAAAAATGCTTTCTAAATAATTTAGGATCCCAAATGTGAATGTACAATTATTAAAGTATGGGCCATAATATTTTAATTACCTTCGTCTGACAGAATACTTAAAGATGGTACTCTGGGGTTAAATGATTAGAAAAGGCATATGTTCCACCATATTTTTTTTCTGCAGGCAAAGAATAAAAGTTGTATATCAAACAGATCATGGGTTTGGCACACACTACAGTTTTTATTGGCCAATTTAACTGGAGTCTTTATTTCTGGAGATAAATGGTAACACAAGTAAGCATCACAAAAACCAGAAGCATAGCTCAATACAAATAATAATTATGGTTGAAGCTCCAGTCAGGGAACAATACATTTCAAATTAGTAGCATTATTTTTCTTTAAAGTTCACCAAGTGACTATTGTGGAGAGCTGAGAGTTTTCAGATGACAGAAGAAAAGTTCAAATGCAGTCATGCATTTAATATAAACACAAGTGCAGAGCACATGGAGCTTAAGATTCAATCAAACCTAAAGGCAACAGGGATTATTATACATTTAATGTTTTACAATCCCAGCAGGACTGCAAAAATGTATCTGGGTTGAAGATGTTCTACAATCTGGTTTTGGTATTCCACTAAAGAAAAAGCATTGACATGTGCTCAGTAACTACTGTACATACAAGTATGGCTTAATTATGGGACCATGAGCTTTGTTACTAGGAGATTTCCTGAATGTTTTTCAGTGGGCCTTCTAGAATTTTACATGTCTGCATAAATGCATTCCTGACTTGGCACATTATTCAGCAACAGTATTTTAAAAACAGTCCTTGAGCTCCAGTCAAGTGATTTTGCCATGGCTGAGGTGATATCAGTCTGCTGCCAGCATAAGCAAACATTTCCTTGGTCTTCTCCTCCACATGGTGATTATGTCATCTCTGAGCCCCCATCTCAGTCCAGAAAGTAGTGGCTGACCCTGAATAATGCCTGAGCAAAAAATTAATTTGTCCTTGTGGAGACAAAAGCAAATTAAATAATTGTTAGGGGGAGTACTGATATCTCAGTAAGAGATTACGCATACCTCAAATGCTATATTTACACATAATTTAGCATGCAGGAACCTAAAGCATAACTAAGGGAGTTAATATTCACCTTTCCAATGATCCCTCAGTGTGAAGTCTTCTGGTATTCTCCCCTGTATGCTGGTCTTTGGTCATCTTCATTGTTCGGCACGAGATGATATTGCTGATGTTCAGATATGCAGAACTGAGACATCACCCAAAGAAAGATGCTCTAGGACTCAAGGTGTTTTAGGGAGACAAAGGCTAGAGACTCAAGTGGTTAAAGAACTTCTGAAAAAATTATATTGATAATTTGAACAGGCTGGTCCCTCCCCTAAATGGATATTACACTTTTTCCTACCTGGATAGGTCTTCCTGTTAATGTTAATTTCATCAGATTATTATAAGCAGCTGGCTTTGCTAATTCTCATTAGCACAAAGTTAAACATACACAGCTTGCGTTCAATTTATTAGCTGTACACGGTACAGGACTTATCAGCCAGGCTATTTCTCACTCTTGTAATGCTTTAGCAGATCAGTGAGGAAACTGCGATTGGTAGATGCACACACATCCACTCATGTGAACCAACATTTCAAGTTTACCGCTTTTATTTATAGCTCATTCTCTCTGCTCTTTTCTTTTTACTTAAATTAAAGCATGAAGATAAGTCTGAGAGCACTGAACAGAAGCAGCTTAGAAGCCAATTCAACTGATGTTGAATATGCATGAGTTAAATTCACCAAATTCAATTTGCAGACATTTTTGGGGAAATTGCCCAATTTGTTGGCAGAGTTTCACCTTTTGCCAAAATGCATTGGAGTTTATGTACCTACATTGTTTATAAAGCAGGAAGGAGTCTGTAGTTGAACAAATCCTATTCACTGAGATCTGAGTAAAAGTTATGTAAGGACAATAGTGACTTACCAGCAGGGGCGGACTGACCATTTGGAAACTCGGGCACTGCCCGAGGGGCCGGGGTCAGTAGGGGGCCCCATGAGATGCCTGTGGTACCTTTTTCATAGGCTTTTTTGAGTTTGGGCAAGCACACAGGGGTCCCATGTTCCCCTATTGCCCGGGGGCCCCATGAGTTGTCAGTCCGCCCCTGCTTACCAGTGTACTCAATGTTGACACCTCAATAAATGGACTATGTTTGCTAAGGAGTTGCATTGATGGTGCCTTTGTGTGCACAAAGGCATTGTCTCTAAGGCAAGACATAGACAATGGGATTTTCTTTCCTGCGACCATGGGTTTCAGAAAAGAAAATCACTTGATTCCCCTATCAACATCAACATTCAGTGTTGATGGGGGAATCTCTACCACTGAGGTTTTGTGTTCTTCCATCAGGGGGAGAGTAGGGAGCTGCCCCTGCCAGGACAACACAGTGATTATTGCAGTACCACATGGTAAAAATAAAGGGTACTGTTTGTAAAATTTCTGCAAACATGAAATTAGAAAGTTTCCTGAAATTTTGAGCTCATATCTAATACTGATTGCTAAATCTTTGCCAATGGCAACTAACTGTTGACACCAGCCATTACCATTGCATTTAACCTCTAAACTGAAAAAATAACAGCCAGTCCTGGCCTTTGATATATATATGTGGGAAGACCAATTCACTTCCCTCTCACTGATTGGCTGCCACAGATTGTGTGAGGGCCTATTTCTGGGTCAGAGAGGATGCTAAAGGATGATGGGGATACCTGCAAGGTGTAACAAATCATGGTAGAACACAAGATAGAAAAATCCTTTCACCATCCACAGCGAGGATCTGCGTATCTGCTGTGATCTCTGGTTCGAATGGATTGCTTTTCTCATCCCTAATTGTAATTTGCATATTTATGTAATCTGTCTTTCATTGTCTCTACAGATTCTGTATATGCAAGAATTATTTTTATTTTTATATGCATAGCAATGAGAGCTGAATATTAATGCTAAAAGAAAATAAAAATAACCATTGTTTCAATCCCATATCAAACAAAGTGCTCTGAAAAAAAATCAGAAAGTAATTCACAACTGATTACTGATCAGTATTATGGCAGATTGGGGTTGATTTACTAAAGATATGTAGCACCCTCCTAGAATAGATTTCTAGAGAGGTTTAGGTAAATTTAGTCCTTTGGCTCCTCTATAATCATCCGCGTGGTGTGTAATTATTTTTGGCTGTTCTGGGTATCAGAGAATACTCGCTCAACTGCTTCCTCCTGACCTCTAGGGGATTGTATAATGTATTGGGTTGGAAGAGGCAGACATTGTGCCTGAATATTCATGTGGTTTCAGCCAATCCCTGGAGAAGAAGATGTCCAGTAGGTGGCTGAAGAGTGCATAAATAGTCTGGGGACTGGAGCAGCAGGGTTTTTGTCCAGGAGAAGAAGATCGCAGCCTGAAGGGCTGATGCCCCTCTGGGCAGAATAATTGAAGCCTACCATAGTTCATTGAGGTCCCAGCTCAGGGAGAGCTGGGGGACCTACTTCCTGAAAGGAGCTGAAGACAATTTAAAGGGGGTTCGCTGAGGATCTAGCATGGAGGTTCACAGGATAAGTGTCTGTCCAGTTTTGGACGAAGACATCCAAGTACACTGGGATATTGTGGTTATAGGCTGGCGTGTGAGATCCTAGTGACTTTTGTTGCTTTATCCCTTTGAGCATCTGCTCCAGTGTTGCTGAATAGGGGGCATTCTTTTGCTCATAGTCCCAGGGTTGCCTGTTTTCCAGTGGTCTGCCAAGAGGAAAATCATTCTGAAAAGCATAGACAATGCAAAGAGTGTCCTCTGCTGGAGTATCCCAAAGTTCACCTTGCACCCTATACAAGTTAAGTGAGCATTACATCTTAAAAAGACATTTTCTGCCTGGTCCTTGAGTTGGGAGACTGATTGCGCTGCTGTGTGCCTGGCTGCCTTTACACCCAGTTGGGAAAAGAACCTGGAATAAAACTGCTGGATCTGTTAGGGGTTTGCGCTGCAGAAATATAAGCTATTCCAAAAATTAAACATTTTTAAATAAGGTGAACCTACATTTACTACAAATACCAAATGATGTGCTATTATTATCATTATTATGAATCTTTCACGAACAAGGTTTTGTGTGTATATATATAGTATATATATACATTATAAACACTGCTCAAAAAAATTAAAGGAACACTTTTTAATCAGAGTATAGCATCAAGTCAATTAAACTCCTGGGATATTGATCTTGTCAGTTATGTAGTAGAGGAGATTGTTAATCAATTTCAGCTGCTTTGGTGTTAATGTAATAAACAATAGTTGCACTAGATAGGCAACAATGGGACGACCCCCAAAACAGGAGGCCACTGACATTTTTCCCTACTCATCTTTCCTGACTGTTTTTCGCTAGTTTGGCATTTGGCTAGGTTCAGTGTCACTACTAGTATCATGAGGCGATACTTGGACCCGACAGAGGTTGCACAGGCAGTCCAACTCCTGCAGGATGGCACATCAATACGTACCATTGCCAGAAGGTTTGCTGTGTCTCCTAGCACAGTCTCAAGGGAATGGAGAAGATTTCAGGGGACAGGCAGTTACTCTAGGAGAGCTGGACATGGCTATAGAATGTCCTTAACCCATCAGCAGGACCAGTATCTGCTCCATTGTGCAAGGAGGAAGAGGATGAGCACTGCCAGAGCCTTACAAAATGACCTCCAACAGGCCACTGGTGTGAATGGCTCTGACCAAACAATGAGAAACAGACTTCATGAGGGCGGCCTGAGGGCCCAATGTCCTCTAGTGGGCCCTGTGCTCACTGCCCAGCACCATAGAGCTTGATTGGCATTTGCCATTGAACACCAGAATTAGCAGGTCCACCACTGGTGCCCTGTGCTTTTCACAGATGAGAGCAGGTTCACCCTGAGCATATGTGACAGACATGTGACTTTGATATCATGTTTTGGTCCATCCAACATCGCCAGGTTGCACCTCAGACTGTCCAGGAGCTCAGTGATGCCCTAGTCCAGATCTGGGAGGAAATACCCCAGGACGCCATACGTCATCTCATTAGGAGTATGCCCCAATGTTGGCAGGCGTGCATACAAGCACATGGGGGATATACAAACTAATGGGTACCATTTTGAGTTGCTGCAATGAAATTTCAGCAAAATGGACTAGCCTGCTGCATCATTTTTTTACTTTGATTTTCAGGGTGTCTTTAAATTCAGTCCTCTATAGGTTGATCATTTTAATTTCCATCAAATGATGGGGCATCCTTACATTCCTAATACATTACCCAGTCCATATCAGTATACACCCTGTTCCAAATTATTATGCAAATTATATTTTTCTCATTTACCTAAATAATTGATGTAAATAACAGGCAGCATAATTCTCATGTTATCAACTATTAAGAGTACAATTCAAATTTTATTGAACAAACCTCCTAATGATAACAGTATTTATTTTAAACATAAAAAACTTACAATGCACTGTTCCAAATTATTACGTACAGTAAGTTTCAAAACACTTTATAGGTTGTAAAGAACTGAAAATTGTCATTTGTTGTGTTTGCAGCATATTTACTGAAATCAAAAGCTATTTCAATCAAACTTTTAACAACATTTTAACTTTTTAAACATGTTAACACACATACATTTTAACATAGGACCCCTTATTTGATAGCAGCTTCACAAGTCTTGCATCCATTGAACTTGTGAGTTTTTGGACAGTTTCTGCTTGAATTTGTTTGCAAGATGTCAGAATAGCCTCCCAGAGCTGCTGTTTGGATGTAACTGCCTCCCACCCTCATAGATCTTTTGCTTGAGGATGCTCCAGAGGTTCTCAATAGGATTGAGATCAGGGGAGGATGGAGGCCACACCATGACTTTCTCTCCTTTTATCCCCATAGCAGCCATTGATGCAGATGTATTCTTTGCAGCATGAGATGGTGCATTGTCATACGTGAAGATGATTTTATTACGGAAAGCATAGTTCTTCCTTCTGTACCAGGGAAGAAAGTGGTCAGTCATAAACTCCACATATTTTGCAGAGGTCATCTTTACAGCTTCGGGGACCCTAAAGGGACCGACCAGCTCTGTTCCCATGATTCCGGCCTAAAACATGACTCCACCATCGCCTTGCTGACGTCGCAGCCTTGTTGGAACAGGGTGGCCGTCCACCAACCATCCACTACTCTATCCATTTGGACCATCCAGGGTTGCACAGCACTCAATAGTGAACAGAACTGTTTCAAAATTAGTCTTCATGTATTTTTCTGCCCAATGCAGCCGTTTCTGCTTGTGAGCATTGGTTAGTGGTGGCCGAATAGAAGGTTTATGCACAGTTGCAAGACTCTGGAGGACTCTACACCTTGATGTCCGTGGGACTCCAGAGGCATCAGCAGCTTCAAATATCTGTTTGCTGCTATGTAATGGTATTTTAGCAGCTGCTCTCTTGATCCGATGCATGGATCTGGCATAAATCTTCCTCAATGGGCCATTATCTGCACAAACCCGTCTGTGCTCTGAATCAGCCGCAAATCTCTTAATAGTGCGATGATCACGCTTAAGTTTTTCATGAAATATCTAATGTTTTCATACCTCGTCCAAGGCATTGAACTATTTCACTCTTTTCGGCAGCAGAGAGATCCTTTTTCTTCCCCATATTGCTTGAAATGGTGCTCTGCTTAATAATATCGAACACCCTCCTTTAGTAGTTTTTCCTTAAATTGGGCTCACCTGACAATCTAATTATCACAGGTATCCGAGATTGTTTTCAGTGATCAAAAGAGCCCTGACACACAATGCCATTGATGAGTTAAACTGAAAAACAAAATATTTAATCTTTGTGACACTTAAATAGAATTTGCATAATAATTTGGAACAGGGTGTAGATACCCAGTATGATATTTTTCCCCATTGAGATGTGTTTTCAAAGTGTTCCTTTATTCTTTTTGAGCAATATATATATATATATATATATATATATATATACTGTGTATATATATATACACACACACATATACAGTGCTCAGCATAAATGAGTACACACCAACAGATTTGTCAGTAAACCTTTACTTTCCTTTCAGAATCAACATTTTCTATGGGACACTATACTACAGAATACTCTCACAAATGCAGTCCATTGATTGCAAACAAGATTTGTTCATTTGCACACACAAAAAAGGTATTTTTCCTAACAAATTAATTCAAGACCATGTTGCAAAAATTAATATACCCCAATGAAAGTCTTAGGAGTAAAGCTAAATTTAGACAACAAAACCCTAATTAACAAGAATTTAACTACGTATGAGTCTAAGTATTCATTAAACAGGTGTCCCACAGACAGTTGATAAAAGGATGTTACTTAAGAAAGGCAACCCCTTCCCAACTCATGCTATCAGCAATGGCACCACATGGAAGATAAATGTCATAAAGCCTGAGAAAGAAAATAATTTCTTTACAAAAGAAAGGTGAAGGCTGCAAGAAGATCAGCAAGCTTTACTTATCAGTCAGAATACTGTAGCAAAAGTGATACAAAAATTTACCAATGATGGAATGGCAACCAACTCACAGAGATGTCCAGGCTGTCCATGGATGTTAACACCTCGACAGGAGTGTCTTCTGATGAAAAGGGTTGAGGAAAATTGCCATGCAAGTTCACTGCAGTTAGCTAAAGAAGTAGAAATCCAAACTGTGGTGATTGTTTCCAGTGGCACAATATGGCGTACACTGCAGAGGAATGGCATGCATGGGTGTCACCCACGAAGGAAGCCTCTCCTAAAGCTCATGCACAAAAAAGCCCACCTAGAATTTGCCAGGGCCCATGATGAAAAAGAAGAAGACTACTGGGACTCTGTACTTTGGAGCGATGAGACCAAGATAAATGTTTTTGGAACTGATGGCTTCAAAATTGTATGGTGGTGAGGAGTACAAAGAAAAAAGCATGGTTCCTGCAGTGAATCATGGTGGATGCAATGTCCTTCTGTGGGGCTGCATGAATGCTGCTGGTGTTGGGGAGCTGCATTTCATTGATGGTATCGTGCATTCACCAATATATTGAAAGAGAAGATGCTACCATCACTCCATGCCTTTGGTCGTCGTGCACTTTTCCCAACATGACAATGATCCAAAACACACATCTAAGGCCACTGTTGCATTTCTGAATAAGAACAGGGTAAATGTGATTCAGTGGCCAAGTATGTCTCTGGATCTGATCCCAATCAAACACCTATGGGGAATTTTGAAGAGACAAGTTGAGCACACTCTCCATCCAGCATCCAGGCTCTAAAAGAGGTCATTCTTGAAGAATGGAAAAAGATAGATGTTGCAATATGTCTCCAACTAGTTCATTCCATGCTTAGAAGACTTGGTGTTGTCCTTACAAATCATGGAGGTCATACAAATTACTAGACGTAATAGTTTTTGCTGTGGGGTGTATTCATTTTTGCATCAACTAATTTGAGTAAAACTGAAAAATTTTGTAATTTAAGTTATATTGTAATGAGCTAAACAAATGTTCTATAAAATTCTAAATTTTGGGAATTGTTCTTGTGTTCATTGAGATATTGATTAAAATCTTAATTTTCAAAAGGGGTATACTCATTTATGCTAAGCACTGTATATATATATATATATATATATATATATATATATATATATATATATACACAAAGAAATCCACATCTGTTTACACATTTTCCTCTAGATAATCCTGCTTTATGTCATGGAGATCGTTTACGTTGAACTCACACATGCACTCAAAGGCATTGACCATCCCAAATAAACACTTTCCTTAGCAGAGAAATCAAAGTGTTTCATATCTTCAGTTTCACCACTGCAATAAATGTGATAAATAGCTCCTACTGGTAATATTTATTTCATTGTGTTTATTATAAGCAGCTGTCTTTGCTATTTCTCCTTGACACCAAGTTTTTTATCCATAGTATGAGTTTAGTTGATTAGCTGATGCAGAGTTAAAAATTAACACACCAGCACAAAGTTAAAACCTTGGTGCATGCTGATCAAGGAGGCAGCAAGTAAAAGTAATGTGTTGAAGACCCATTACCTGCATTGCTATGCTGTAATACTACTTATTGTGAATCACCCTATAGTGCACCATCACAATGCACAAGGTCTATTGCACTACAGTACATTATAAAATGCAAATGGTACCTTTTTGTGCTTTGAGGTGCCCTTGTCCTTATTAACACAGCAAGGCAGGTGGAGGGCATGTGGCCTGGTATGGATTTTTAGGGAGACCTCATGCATTATGTTTGGGAGTGGGGAAGCCCCTTTAAAATACATAACATACCCATATTGTGTGGATTTATGGAGGGCCCCATGCATTTTATTAATGAGGTACCTCCTTAAAACCATACCAGACTCAAAGGGGTTTATTTACTAAAGCTGGAGAGTCCAAAATCAGACTCCCTTCTGCATAGAAACCAATCAGCTTCCAGCTTCATTGAACAAGCTGAGGTTAGAAGCTGATTGGTTTCTATGCAGAAGGGAGTCTGATTTTGGACTCGCCAGCTTTAGTAAATAAACCCCAAAGAGTCTGGTATGTGTTTTGGGGGGACTCATTCTTGTTGTAGAATGTGCCAAGAGAAAAAACCAGCACAAAAACCCATCCAAATGATGATCATTACTCCCTCCCTCTACCATCCAAGCTAGGGCTGATGGAATAATTCTAAATAAAACTTTAGGGTCCCATTTTTATTTGAGCAGAACCTCATATGTTAACACGTATTACGTTGCATGTTTTAAAGCATTCCATTGAAATTAATGGACTGCCAACGCACCGCTATGGTGCATTGCTGTGCTTTTTAGCATGTTGAAATGTATGTGTGTTGTCTTTTTGGGATGCTTGTAACATGCGTTCTTTCAATGCACAGATGTAATCGGGTCCTTAAACACTTGTAAGTAGCAATTCAGTACCTGCGTCACTGTAAGAGATGCTTCAGTCCCCACTCCCCTTCCTCTCTAGAAAGCAGGCATAGAAGGATATTTGCAACCTTTAGAACCTTTCAAGAGCATCTTCTATGAGATTAGTGTCTGCTACTTACATGAAAACACACCGGATCTGTGTAGCCAAGGCATCATCCATAATATTGTACTTTTAATAAAACATCTTTGTCCATAGCCACTATGTAGGCCACAACATGACATTGAACAACGCATGTTAAAAAAAAAAAACTTTTAAAAGCAGGAACTTATCATAAAATAGATAGGAAGGCAACAAAGAAGAAAAAAACTGTGTTTTTATGTGCTTAAAATTGTTTTTTTTTTATTTTATGGCAAAACATTGCAACAGGATTATTTCAAAAGTGTTTCTAACAATGTTTGGATTGGCCATGTGCAAACAGAATAGAAACATAAAGAAAAATTACTTATTAAAATGCATAATTCTATGGAAATACCATTAGTTTTTATACATTCTGTAATTAATTGTCAGTCTTCCTCTAAATCAATTAGCTCTTTAACCAGGCTGTCAGCTCTAATTTTGTGTGAGTCCTCTTTTTTCAAAACAATTTCATTACCTACCTACAATATGAAATATGGTCATGAATTTATATTTTATCTATTCCATGCAATCACATTTTGCAAAACCTATAAAAGGGAATATGTACAATGTCCATAATAGAGTTTGGAACAGTTTAAAAGCTTTAAGTGTGAAGATTGTTTGTAAAGTTTCTACAGGCTTAAATAGGACATTAATTGTGTCTCATGTTTTAGAAATAGCAGTCCTGCGTGTGATGTGTTGTATTTTAGGATAGAAATGAAAAAATCTGAAATTGGTGATATAGTATTATATATATATTTTTTTATGAGCAGTTTAGACGGTACATTCTACAAACAGTTCTATGATTTTATTTATATTGCAGACTGATTTTTTTTTGGAGGATAACAAAAGGAAGAAATATCTTCAAAAGTGAATATCTACTTTGCAATCTGAATGTCTGCCTAAATTTTAACTCTACATTTCTTGAGAAAAAAATCTGAGCTGCGTGATCTATGTACATTGCAAGAATTTTAACAAAATTTTGTAGTAGAATCCTACCTTTTTTGGTTCTTAAGAAAAAGCTGTATGTATCACTATGTCCTTGAAATATTGATTCCTGAATGGGAGTGTCTGTGTTCAATATAATTAGCTGATGCACTTGCAGTGTTCTAATGAGGAAAGTTGCAATGATTGCATCCCTTTAGAAGTAAATAACCCTTAGGGCTTGTTTGCACTAGCAGCAAGGACTGCTGCTCCTCTGAACAGGTAACCCACATTTGACTGGCTGTGAGGAGGCAATATTTCCATTAAGTAGCAGGCTACCATGCCTCAACCATATACACTGCACACGGTTTCAGGACAGCTGTAGTGCGCCCCCATTCACTTGAATGGCTTGAGTTTTTGGCAGTGCCTGCCAAAAGTGACAGGGGGTATATTTCCAAACTGTGTACAGAAGACCTACTGGTTGCCACAATACATTGGATTTTAAAGAAAATGTTAGCAGCTGCAGATTGAAAAGGCAAAGTAATTTTTAATAACATTAAAGTGGTCGTAAAAACTGAAGTTTTTTTTTAACTTAAGGCATTTTTTGTATATGTAGGATTTCCGAGCATCATGATGTCAAGCTCCAAGGGGAGGACTTGACATCCCGATGGTTGGAAATCCTACAGTGGTGTGGTAACTATACACTAGAGATATATGAGACATATGCGGGATCGATCAAGGCATATCGATTGTTATGTACTGCGCTGAAGCATTTATTAAATGTGAGTGTAAATCTGGAAACTGTTTTTTTTTTAAGGCTAATAAATTGTTTTAAGGATAAAACACTATGTTGGGTGATCTCTCTTTATACATACAGTATATGGCTGAAGAGGACTAATAGAGGAAGGTGGAGAGGTAGAGAACAGAGGAGTCATCTGATCCAGCTGGGAAGGCATACATGAGTCCTGAATAAGGGGACACAAGTGCTATATGACCTCACTTGTCATGTATTTCAGGTGAGAGCACATCTGGTGTAGGGCTCTCACTGAATACAGTACATAATGTAATACATTCTGGCACAAGTGGTGATGAGGAGAATGGAGGAATCATACTGAAATAGGAATGCACTAAGCGGATATAGGGCTTAATATTTGGACTGATGTTTTATTTTTTCCAGATGTAAACAGGTTCTTAAACACTTGTTTATTTTTAATATTTTTGGGACAGATGTTGATTTCACAAGAGTGATATTCACAAGAATATTGATATTTATTAATGTGTAGTGTACTTGCATGTATGTATTTCAGTTTCAATGTATAATTGACGTGAAGCGCAGCACTTAATTAATAGTATATTGAAGTGACTTAACACACATGGTATGGGAGTGTGAATAGTGTGAGCGATTCACATAAGCACTTTTACTCATAGCAGCTCACAAGGTGTATTGTATATACAGATATCACTTCCTACTTAATGGTGCTACCCCCAGGGCTGCTGTTAGAAATTGTGGGGCCCCATACAGCTTATCTGACAGGGCCCCCTTCAACCCTGCCCTTGACCCTACCCCTGACTCCACCTTCAAACAAAATGCATTGCCTGCACAGTGACACATATTTTTGGCATGTCGACCTTAAATCCCTTTTTTTTGCTGCCACGCATATGGGTTTTGGGGGCACAAAGGGGTTAAAGGGAAGCAGTAAAAACACAGCTCAGATACTTATTTTTACTGTTTCCCCCCCAAACTCAGATGTAAAGTAGCATTTCACTGTGATTATGATAATCAGAATTTTGGTAATCACACAGCACATGGAAACATAACAACCATAAGTTAATAATGTCAGTACCCAACAGCCATGTGACACTGGAAGAGCCATACAGCACCTGTTGTGCTGTGTGATTACCAAAATTCTGAGTATCATAAGCACAGTGAGGATTCTGATGTTTGTTCTGATGGAACACATGTTAGTGTCACTCACGGTACAGCCATGCCACCCGCCGCCATCAGAATAGACATACTGCTTCCAGTCAGTCGCCTCACATCAATCTTGGCATCTGGCTGAAGGAACAGAGCAGAGAATGTTTATGGAGATCATTCCACCATGAAAGGCGGTGGGCAGCCTACAATTGAGCAGCACAACTTGCAGTGCTGAATCATGTACCTCTGCCCAAAAAAGAAAAAAAAGTCCCTCCTCTGTTCTCACGTTCTGGGCCCCTCTGTCGACTTAATGGGGCCAAGGAAAATGTACTTATACACCCCCATAAGCAAGTAGGAAGGGGGTGTAGTTTAGTAAGGACTATTTTTTTTATTGACAGATCATACCTATATGGGCCAGTTGTGCTGCTTATCACCTAGTCAGCGCTCTGTCAGGTGTCACCTAGCTTGCGGTCCACACTGCCCCACCCCCATAGTGACGCCACTGCACAAAAGGAGCCTGATTTATGAAAGGAGTTTACAATCTTCACTCATTAAAATGAGTGAAGATTCACTTCAGTTATCCAATCATGTATAGAATAATTATCTGTTTTGTTTTTTATCATCTGTACATGTCTGCTTATTCAGAGTGAACACAGCTACAGTGTATTAAGTGAAGATTCTCAATTCCCTCTATAAATCATTTAATTACATATTTTGCCTAGATAGGATCAGGATTTTGTTTATGCCTGAAAGTGTAAGTTTTAAGAACCCCACTTAGGAAAGGCTCAAGGTCCTTGTCACCCAGGTGATGCTGCAATGTGTGAATGTAATGGCCACAAGGTGAATGTTATTTCACATGATTCCCACCCCAGTACCTACTACATTTGGAAAATGTTGAGCCCTGTGAGCATTATAACAAAGTCTAGCAAATTCCTCAAAAAGGAAAAAAAAATGACCATAGCAAAAGTGGTCCTAGAAGTAAAAAAATAACAATCATCCTAGTCATACAAGAAAGCACAGCTTACAATTACGGTAAGTTTACCAAAAAGTAATATTCATAGACTTTCTGTCTTGAAATCATTACTGCATAGTACAACAAATGAAAATAAATTCTTGATATAAACTCTTAGAATGAATGGTATCTATGAAGGCATGGCTTCAATCTTTATGGGTGAAATGTCTGGTTTAAGTCTGTGGGTCTGTGAATGAAAGACTAATATTATGCTTCAATGAACCCTTCTCAATCTACACTAATAAAATGCATGACCAGACACACCTTAGTGTTCTTTCAAAACTTAACTATCCCCATGAAGGAAAGATGTCAGTGGCACACATCTTGATAACAAATGTAAAAAGTTTCTGTACTTTGAAAGCCAGTATGCCTGCTGATTATTTTTCTCCTGAACTCCGAGAATTGCTAAGTTCTCTTTTGTGGCTCTAGTGCTTTTCTAAGAAATGTACCAGATTTTATCCTGAAAATAGAATCTTGATGTCTTTACCCCCTGTAATCTTTCACAGATGGCATAGCACTAATTTGCTAATGCCTGTTAACTTATTATATTTATGAATGTTATTATTTATGAGCCTCTGGTGTAGAAATGACAAACACATGGATTATATGTATTTTTTATCTTCTTATAACTATTTGTATTGGAAGTAAGTATTAATTATGTAGCTGACGTACTGAAGTTCCTGTTGCATATTGGTTGTACAATTACTAACTGAGCAATTTTGTTTAAAGATCAACAATTCACTTTTGAAATAAATGGTTAAGCCACTAAGGTGTGAAAAAAGCAACAGATAAACAGGCATATGTTTAAAATAGGTAAGACAGAAAAAAAGAACACTGACTTTTCTCATGAACATAGACCAAGCAGCAGTTTCATGATCATCCATTTTTTTTTTTTCATCAGTAGATTTTTATTAGGTTTTTTATGCATTACAGGAAAGAAGGTCTAATATTAGACCAGGGAACTACATGGTCCACACAACAGATATAAACAGATCTTTTAAGCGCACCACACTTAACATGATCATCTATTTTGCCCTTTAGTATACACCTCTCCTGCCAAGATGAATACAAGGTTATTGGGTTACCCTAAGACTAGTGAGGAGCAAACCTGCTTGGGTTTGATTTGCCGGGGGTTCAGCAATCCTGTTTGAAATTTTGAGAACCTGAACTTAGCAGAAAATCCTATTAAATCCTGCAACATAGAAAAAAAAGAAAACTGACTTTGCTCATGAACATAGAGGAACATAGGCCAAGCAGTGGTTTTCTGGTCAACCATTTTGATATTTAGTATACACCTCTCCTGCCAAGATGAACAGAACATAAATGGGTAACCCTAAGACTAGTGAGCGTGCCTGGGTTCTGTTCACGGGATAATTGAGCAGTCCTGTTTTAAATCTGGAGAACCTGAATTTAGCTGCAAATCCAAGTATGCCTAACTGGATTATGCCTAACTTTTTACTCTACTTTTTACTTATGTCTAACCTTTTAATTTTACTATGGGAATAGGGGGGGATGTAGTAAATGTGAGTAATATAAATGAGGTAGTTTAGGTACTCCAAAAGAAAATGAAGTCCACAAAGGGGTGAAGAGCAAAACAAGCTTGCTGCAGACAAAGATAGTAGTACTACTAAGGAATTTTGGTTTAAACAACATATTGTAAAAATATGGGGAAGAGAAAACCCAGCACTGTAATTCACAGAAGTAACGCATAGTATGCAAACTGAACCTAACCTCTGCAAATGCAGGTTGTCATCTCACCCTATTCTCTCATTACAGCAGCTTAAAAATACATTATGTACTGCTCTGTGCTGCTTTGACATTATGGCTGCTTTATGCCCCATGTGTAGGCAAACATTAAAGGGTCCTTTCACACAGGTGTTCCATTTATTTCATCAGTTCAGTCATGTTTTTTTCCAAGAAAAAACAGATCAGTTTACATCAGTTTTTCATCAGTTTACATCTGTTTTTCATCAGTTGACATCCATTTTTCAACCGTGTACATCCATTTTTCATCCGTTTACATCTGTCTTTTTACATCCTTTACAACTGCAAAAATGGACCGTATGTCCATTTACATCCATTTACATCTGTGTTTCGTCCGTTTACATCAGTTTACATACAATTTTCGTTTGTTTACATCTTTTTTTGTCTGTTCCGTTTTTTTACGAAAGAAAAATAGAGTTTTCTTCAGTACAAAAAAAAAAAAAGATGTCAACGGATGTGAACATTAACGAATGTAAACAGATGATCATCCAATTACATCCGCTAGTCCATAGAAATACATGGGTGTCCATTTTTCATCCGTAAATGGATAGATGAAAAACGGAACGGAACGCCCGTGTGAAAGGGCCCAAAAAGTATCACTATAATGCTCCTATCACTGGTATCAGCCAACATGACACATAATGAACTGGTGCAGATCATAAAAAACTGTTTGTCAGGCTGCAATGTGCTACAAAAAAATGGCAACCAATCACATTCAGGTCGCTGACTCACAGGAGTCTATTTACTAAAGCTGGAGAATGCAGAATCAGGTGGATATATGCATAGAAAACAATCAGCTTCCAGGTTTTATTGACAAAGCTTAATTGAACTAGCAGAGGTTAGAGGTTGATTGGCTACCATGCACAGGTGCACCAGATTCTGAGTTAACCAGTCTTAGTAAATCTCCCCCACTGTGACCAAAACTAAACCAGGTAGTGTAAGAAGCTTTTCTCCCCTTAGAGGGCTTAATTGTTAACCTCAATTATTAAGCCCACTAGGGGCGAAATGCATCTGAAGTACCTTATCAGCAGACAGTGAGTAGAGCTGAAGTCACCTTACTCTACCTGGTTTAGTTTTGGTCACAGTGAGTTGGGGTCCTGAGTGCAATTGGTTGCCATTTTTCTGCTGTTTGCCCCCTTTATATAGTGAGATGGTTGGTTTGGCCCATGGTTCAAGGGCCATGCAATGAAATATGGTTTATACAAAAAGTGTCCTAGTAAATGTGGACATAAATGTCAAACTAACATGATCCGAACCTCAACCTAAGACTGACTAAGATGATATTATTATACTCGGATAAACAAGGGTACTGGTACCACAAAAGAAAAGCAAACGACAACATAAAACATCTAACTGGCAAATACCATCAAGCAAGCATGCACAAAGCAAGGCATAGAAAAAAAAAACACACTGCACATGTAACTAAGTTTTTTTGTCTCTATGTGTGACAGTGTGGTGGCAAAGTTCTTAGCACTATTTGATTGTCTTATGTTCAAATCTCATCAGGTAAATAGTCTATGTGATATTTGCTTAGATTCAGACATGAAAAAAACATAAAGGTCACGTCAAACACTCAATATACTGTACATCCTAACTGAAAATAAGCCACATTACCTTTTAATTAATTACTTTCCAGCAATGTGATCCAAAAATTTGGAAATGTTGCCAAGCATTTTTGGTATGTGGCCATTTGTTCATATCTTTTTTTGCTTGCCTTTGATATAAAAAACGATTCTGAGGATTTCTTTGTACAGAAGATACATCAGGTCAGTGAGTCATGAATGTTTTTGTGTTCTGTGAAACATTGTTATTCACTTGTTCTCTGAATACTATCAACACATAAAGCAGAAAAGGAAAACATTTGTTCTTCAGGCTTCTGAAAACAAAATATACAAAAGCCCTAATATATTGTATATCTTTATCTTGTGGGAGAATAGTTTTTTTTTAAATATTACATTTTTACTTGCAGAAAAAGGAAAATATGTTGGTTCTTTTTTTATTTAAGAAAAAACAACAACTTTTTTTAATTGTAATTTTTATTTTAACCACTTGCCCTCCTGAGGAATTACTTCCCTTAATGAAAAGACCTCTTTTTAAATTACTTGGGATGTCTACTTTCCAAAAAGTGGTCATTTGGGGGGGTTTGGTGCTATCCTGGCATTTTAGGGCCTCTGTGATAGGTAGTCAGGAAGTGTAATGAGGAAATAAAGCCCTTTAAAAGCCTGATGGTGCTTATTGGATTTTGGGGTCCCGTACTTGGCTAGACTGCCAAAACGTCTCTCACATGTGGTACCCCCATACTCGGGAGAAGCAGTAGAATGTATTTTGTGGAGTAATTCCACATATACCCATGGCATGTGTGAGCAATACATCATTTAAGTGACAATTGTGTGTAAAAAAAAGAAACAATTTTTGTTTGTCATTTTCCAAAAATTTGTGGTAAAAAAATAAATTCTTCTATTGATTCAACATGCCTCTCAGCAAATAGTTTGGGGTGTCTACTTTCCAAAAAGGGGTCGTTTTGGTGGGTGGGGGCATTTTATGCCCAGCGTTAGAAGTTTATGCCACACATCACTCACTCTTCTAACTACCTGAAGACCAAGCCTTTTCTGACACTTTTTGTTCACATGAAAAAAATGATATATTTTTTTTTAAGAAAACACCCTAGTGAATAAAATAGTGGTTGCTGCAATGTTTTACAGTCATGGCCGAAATTGTTGGCACCCTTGATATTTTTCCTGAAAATCAAGTATTTCACACAAAAAAGGTATTGCATTAACACATGTTTTGCTATACACATGTTTATTCCCTTTGTATGTATTGGAACAAATATAAAACAGAGGCAGAAAAGCAAATATGACATAATGTCACACAAAACCCCAAAAATGGGCTGGACAAAAGTATTGGCACCCTTAACTTAATATTTGGTTGCACACCCTTTGGAAAACATAACTGAAATCAGTCGCTTCCTATAACCATCAATAAGCTTCTGACACCTCTCACCCGGAATTTTGGACCACTCTTCCTTTGCAAACAGCTCCAGGTCTCTCTTATTGGAAGGACACCTTTTCCCAACAGCAATTTTAAGATCTCTCCACAGGTGTTCAATGGGATTTAGATCTGGGCTCATTGCTGGCCACTTCAGAACTCTCCAGCGCTTCTTTGCCATCCATTTCTGAGTGCTTTTTGACGTATGTTTGGGGTCATTGTCCTGCTGGAAGACCCAGGATCTTGGACGCAAACCCAGCTTTCTGACACTGGGCCCTACAGTGCGACCCAAAATCCTTTGGTAATCCTCAGATTTCATGATGCCTTGCACACAGTCAAGGCACCCAGTGCCAGAGGCAGCAAAACAACCCCAAAACATCATTGAACCTCCACCATATTTTACCGTAGGTACTGTGTTTTGTTCTTTGTAGGCCTCATTCCGTTTTCGGTAAACAGTAGAATGATGTGCTTTACCGAAAAGCTCTATCTTGGTCTCATCTGTCCACAAGACGTTTTCCCAGAAGGCTTTTGGCTTACTCAAGTACATTTTGGCAAACTGTAGTCTTGCTTTTTTATGTCTCTGTGTCAGCAGTGGGGTCCTCCTGGGTCTCCTGCCATAGCGTTTCATTTCATTTAAATGTCGACGGATAGTTCGCGCTGACACTGATGCTCCCTGAGCCTGCAGGACAGCTTGAATGTCTTTGGAACATGTTTGGGGCTGCTTATCCACCATCCGGACTATTCTGCGTTGCAATCTTTCATCAATTTTCCTCATCCGTCCACGACCAGGGAGATTAGCTACAGTGCCATGGGTTGCAAACTTCTTGATAATGTTGCGCACTGTGGACAAAAGCAAATCTAGTTCTCTGGAGATGGACTTGTAACCTTGAGATTGTTGATATTTTGCCACAATTTTGGTTCTCAGGTCCTCAGACAGTTCTCGTCTCCTCTTTCTGTTGTCCATGCTTAGTGTGGCACAGACAGACACACAATGCAAAGGTTAAGTGAACGTCTCTCCTTTTTATCTGCTTTCAGGTGTGATTTCTATATTGCCCACACCTGTTACTTGCCCCAGGTGAGTTTACAGGAGCATCACATGCTTGTAACATTCTTATTTATCCGCAGTTGTGAAAGGGTGCCAATACTTTTGTCCAGCCCATTTTTGGAGGTTTGTGTGACATTATGTCGAATTTGCTTTCTTTCCTCCCTTTTTTTGTTTTGTCCCAATACACACAAAGGGAATAAACATGTGTATAGCAAAACATGTGTTAATGCAATACGTTTCGTGAGAAATACATGATTTCCTGGAGAAATATCAAGGGTGCCAACAATTTCGGCCATGACTGTATATCACATAGTACTTGCAAAGCGATTTTTCAAATGCAATTTTTTTTAAATACTTTTTTTTACTTTTAATGCACAAAAACACTAAATATTGGCCAATTATTTGGTAAAATATAAAATATGATGGTATGCCGAGTAAATAGATACCAAACATGACATGCTTTAAAACTGTGCATGCCCCGTGCAATGGCAACAAACAGCATATGTTTTTAATATCCATAGGCAACGGTTTAAAAGCCTTTACAAGCTACCATTTTAGATTTACAGAGGAGGTCTAGTGCACTTGATCTGATGTTCGTGGCAATACCTCACATGCATGGTGCAACCGCTGTTTCCATACTGGCAAAGGGTCAATGCTCACGAACGCAGATGTGCGTGTGCGCAGGTGAGAGAGGGTACTTTTTTTAAAGTTATTTTGATCTTTTTTATTATTTTTACACTGTCCCTTCATTTTTTTTTTTAGCACGTTTAATGCTATCACAGGGAATGCAAATATCCCCTATAACTTCAGTGGGCATTATCATATAGTATATTCTTTTGTGAGAAATCTGGGGTCTATCAGGCTTTAGATATCTCCTCTGCCCTTACATTATCGAATTAAACCAAAATCAGTGTGATCAGATGCTTTCCCAAATTACAAATGGCGCTGTTTATATCTTGCGTAACTGAAGTGATGAAATGCTCGTATCTTTCAAATTCTTAGACTATAGAGATGATTGGGACCACTCTGGTCTCCAATCAGCTCTATGGTCAGCTGGCAGAAACACCGGCTGCATTGTCAGGTTCCCCCCATGGCACAGGACTGCCCGAGAAGGTCGTGGAAGGCAGCCGGGGAGGGGGGCATCATATCCCGCTGCTTGTAAAAGCAATCCTGCAGCTAATTAGACACTAAGATTGCTTTTACATGAAAGCCGATTGCCGGCTGAAAAAAACGATACCAGCATGATGCCTGCAGCTGTAGGTATTATCCAGTTATAACCATTCAAAGTCCAGTGATGTACCGGTACATCACTGGTCCTTGTTGGGTGTATATGCTATGTTCTTTTTTTTGTATGCAGCCTGTGGACTGAATGAAAAAAAGAGAAGACATCTCTGCCAGAAAAAGTGTGTGGTATGCCCACCATTAGAATATACCACCCTGCATCCACCCACTTCTAATGGTGGGCACACATTAGGTCACACTTTGCCACATGCGCCAGTTCCAAGATTGTACACATGTCTAAATAGTGGCACGCTTGAATAAAAATTGTCCACGTATAAGTGGTACCCCATATGGAGAAGGATGACACCAAGTCCCAAACTATCTTGCCACTGCTCCCCACGTAGTCTGGGCATCTGGTGGGCTCCGCGTGACTATCTTTTCCCTCGTAAATCCAAACAATACTTGTGCTCGCCACCGTACCAGCTTGTACTACACTTATGGGACTCTCCATGTCGCCAAGTCATACTGCAGTGCTGGTATTATTATTATTATTATACAGGATTTATATAGCACCAACAATTTGTGCAGCACTTTACAATATAACGGGAGACAATACAGCAACAATACAGTTCAATACAAGAGGGTTAGGAGGGCCTGATCCTGGGAACCTACAATCTAAGAGGTATTTGAAAGACAAGGATGTACTAGACTGCTGGTGTCGCCAGTTCACCAAAAGGTAGCACGGCACTAGTACTGGCACTCTGCTGCATATGAGAATCATCAAAATTTACCAACAAGTGCTAACAGAGATCAGGCCTGATTCTGCCAACACTGCGGTTTTGTGTGCAATGCATCAAGTGACAGTGACCTACTGACACTGCACTTGCTGAGGGAGAAGGGGAGGGTAAGCATAGGGGTTAAATGCAGGTACTGGCAGGTGCCGGGGCTGATCTCGCTAACGCTGCTTTTTTGGGGACGCTATACTAATGTGAGCGCTGGTATAGTGCTGATCTGATCAAAGATATTGACCTGTTCAGACACTATACTAGCAATGGAGGTTTATTGTGTATGAGCGTTTTCCTGGCAATCAAGGGTTAAAATGTGATGACTGGTGTATTGACGGGTATCTGACGCCACCTGGGAGGGGCATGAAAACCACGGGATTGCCAGTCACGTATATATATATGTGATTTTGCGCACATGTGCCACCCTGTAGCAGTATTTCTGCTATAGGGTGGTCAGGAAGTGGTTACATAAGCCGTTTTGTGTTATGGTGCTGCGTTACTTTAACTGACAATTGCGCGATCATGCAACACTGCACCAAAATGAAATTTACAGCTTTTTTCCCCCGCAAATTGAGCTTTCTTTCGGTGGTATTCGCTTGTGCGGTTTTTATTTTTCACGCTATTAAAAAACCCGACAATTTTGAGAAAAAAACATTTTTAACTTTTTGCTATAAAACTTGTCCAGTAAAAAAATTTAAAAATCTAATTTTGTCATAAATTTCAGCCAACATGTATTCTGCGACATGTCTTTGCTAAAAAAAATCCCAATACGTGTAAATTAATTGGTTTACGTGAAAGTTATAGCGTTTACAAATGGCAGGATAGATACTGGATTTTTAATTTTTTTTTATACTAATAATGGCGGTGATCAGCGACTTATGGCGGCAATCAGCGACTTATGGTGGGACTGCGGGACTGTGGTGGACATTCTGACACTGGGGGGGAACGGACTTGGGGTCACTGACATCCCCAGTGACACCAATACAGTGATCAGTGCAAAAAAAAACCAGACACTGTACTAATGGGACTGGGGAGGAAGGGGTTAACTTTTTTAGGCAATCAAAGGGTTAACTGTGTGAGGGGAGTGTTTTACTAGTGGGCGGGGGGGTGTACTTCACAGGAACACACTGATCCCGAGAGCTAAACTCCGTTCTCAGGATCAGTGTGTTAAGAACTGACAGGGAGCAGAGCTGCATTGCAAACAATGCAGCTGTGCTCTGTGTCACTGTTTGCCAGCAATCGCCGGGACCCGGCGGGTAATGACCGCTCGGGACTCGGTGATTGACACCCGCGGCCGTGATCAGTGGCACGGGTAGGGCGGTCACGCGCCTCGCATGCGCCCTCTATGTGTTTTGCAAAGTGACGTTTTAAAAAATGATATTGCACAGCGGTGCCGCCCTGCCTCCGTTTTTATACAACGGCTGGTCGGCACCAGTTAATTGGTATTGTAATATTTTTAAATATTTATATTTATTTTTTATTTCATATAGTATTCACAGAATATTCTACATTCTTAAGGAGAGAGAACAAAATAATTTCCTTTCAGACTTTCTCTCTCTCTCTCTGATTAATTCTGTCTAAGCCTGTCTGAACAGAGCAGGTTAAAAAGAGAGAGGTAAATCATTTTTCTTACTGGGGATTAATATGTGAGTGTAAATTTAGTTTGAGCTATTAGGCACTGTAAACAACAGACTTTTTCTCATCTTGAGGAAAGGGTAGCCTGTAAAACATGTAAAAATGTGCCTAGAGCTTCCCCTACTGACTTGGACTTGAAAAATATGAAATACAGTATTAGAGTGGATGCAAACCTGAACCGAATAAAGTGTTGTTTGCTAAAGCACTTTATGCTGTCCCTTTTTCTATGTTTTTTCAGATAATATATATTTTTCTGCTTTCCTCATCCTTTGTTACATCTCAGTACTGCTGATCTCCGGAAGTTCCTTTATAACCTTTTCTTGCATTGATGGCTGCATGGCATTATTCCAGCTGGGTTTCCTAATGGTGACAACAGTGGACCATGTCTTCATAATGCTTGTTGCAAATCTGATTTGTAAACTTTATTAGAAACAGGAAGAGCCTGTACAAGGACCTGAACTCCAGCCTTCCCTTCAGTCTTGCACAGTTGTGCAGGCCCCTCGGATGCTTAATCTGATCTTGCTGCACACTGTTTATTGCAAGTCATATAGAGCCCACCTTATTTCCTGGTTGGAGGACATCCAGTAACATGCAGCTTTACTGTCCCTGTCTCATCCTTTTTCAACACTGGATTTAACTTGTTTCAATCATGGACGTTCAGTATCATATGTGATTGTTACCTAGTGCAATATGTATTTAAATGAAGCCTGCGTAGGAAAGCCCAGTCCCCCAGATGTCCACCCTCCCATGATTGGAATTTTAATATTTTCATGGCTCCTTCCAAGAGCCAAACCACTGCTTACATCAGAGCTGAGTGCATGTGAAGGAGTTCAAAGCCAAGGTGCTGTGATATTTTCATGAAGTTATGTGCAGAAACCCCTCCCACCAGCACTGATCTGTGTATTGCATAGAAAAGTACAGAGACCTAGCAGTGACTTCACTGGGTCTAAAATAAAGTATGTCATAAAAACAGAAAGGTTTCATTAAAACACCATTGGTGTGTTGATAAAAAGGGAAGGGATACCAATGAAGTCAAAATATAATATTTAATCAATTAAACTTTATCTTTAAGCGTACTGTATATGTTTCTTTGCAAAAAATTTGATACTGTAGGTAATAAACATACTTTTCTTTATCTGGCTGTTTGACTTTTTGCCTTTCTTTTATATTTCTCCTATGTTCAAGAGGAGGAGTCTCCAAACTTTCAAAACAAAGGGCCAGATTACTGCCCTTCAAACTTTGGGGGGACAGACTGTGGTCAGTGTGAGTAGAAAATGCCCTGGCATTGGAGTAAATAATGCCATAGCCTTGGTGGTCAGTGGGAGTAAAAAATATTACATCATTGGTGTCAGTGGGAGAAATAGTGCCCCATCATTGGTGTCAGTGTATGGAATAGTGCCCCATAACTGATGTCAGTGGGAGAATTATTTCCACATCTCTGGTGTCAGTGGAAGGAATAGTGTCTCATCACTGGTGTCAAGGGGAGGAAAAGTGCCTTATATCAGTGGAAGGAATAGTGCCCCAAGGGCCAGATAAAGGCAAGCAAAAGTCCACATCTGGCCTACGGGCTGCAATTTGGAGACCTCTGTTCAAGAGAAATGTTTTCTACAGTTGTCTTCAAAATGTTCACATAGGCACATCATTCCATCAGTCGAAGCTTATAAAAAATATTACTAAAGTTGCTAAATAAAAAACAAAAGTACCCAAAAATGTTCAGTGCTTCTATCCATCATTGAAATTTTTGCTGTAGATTGAGGTGCTCTATCCCCTGTTGTAGCACGTCATTTAAACAAGAATATGTTTTTATTTGTGTTTACTGTTTAAAATTGTATAAAATTTTATTTTGTAACTTGTATAAAATATTTGTTTTAAAATTAAACATTTACATTACATTATATTTATAACTATACTATGCTTTCTAATAAGAACGCCCAGCACTATTTGCTTACATCATGACTGTATCCCTCTAGCCATAAACATATAAGCATATTATTTGGAGGTGCTGGGAACTTTGTCCCTTACTCCTTCTCTGGCATCACAAATGATTGGTCAACTGAGGATATAACAATTTCCATGTGCCAGCTATTTGCTCTTATATTAGACATACCCTACCTTGTTGAACATTTGTTGCACACATCATTTACAGCAGTGCAGTGGACGATAGACTTTAATTGACACTCCCAAGCAGTCCCATTTTTCTATGTCCTTGCTAGGATGCACTCTCTGATGCTTATGAAAAATGTTTCCAAACTGCTTAAAACTCTATACCATGTTTTCATGGGAAATGGTATATTTGTCTTTTTCCTTTTTCCATAGGGGAGATTTATTAATTCTGGAGCACTCAAAATCTGCTGCGGATGCGCATGGTAGCCAATCAGCTTCTAGCTTCAGCTTGTTCAATAAAACCAGGAAGGTTTAAATTCAATTTCATTTCCTCCAGACGTAAAGAGTGCCCCTTTGTCCTCTGTGATGACCTCAGGGTATATAGCTCTACACCGAGTTCACTATATGAACCACTGATGTATTTATACACGTTGCTCATATCCCCCCTTAATCTCCTCTTCTCAAGAAAGAATAAATTCAGTTCCTCTAATCTTTCCTCATAGCTGAGCTCCTCCATGCTTCATATCAGTTTGGTTGCCCTTCTCTTTACTTTATCTAGTTCCCCAATGTGAATTGGTGCCCAAAACTGAACTGCATATCCCAGATGAGGTATACAGTGATTTGTACAGGGGTAAAATGATATCTCTCTCTCTGGAGTCTATACCTCTTTTAATACAAGAGAGGATTTTACTCCCTTTAGTAACCTCAGCTTGGCATTGCATGTCATTATTAGGCTTGTGATCTACCAGAACCCCCAGATCCTTCTCCACCACTGATTCCCCCAATTGTACTTCGTAGTATGTACATAGTGGGGCAAAAAAGTATTTAGTCAGCCACCAATTGTGCAAGTTCTCCCACTTAAAAAGATGAGAGAGGCCTGTAACTGGCATCATAGGTAGACCTCAACTATGAGAGACAAAATGAGAAAAAAAATCCAGACAATCACATTGGCTGATTTGGAAAGAATTTATTTGCAAATTATGGTGGAAAATAAGTATTTGGTCACCTACAAACAAGCAAGATTTCTGGCTCTCACAGACCTGTACCTTCTTCTTTAAGAGGCTCCTCTGTCCTGCACTCATTACCTGTATCAATGGCACCTGTTTGAACTTGTTATCAGTATAAAAGACATCTGTCCACAACCTCAAACAGTCACACTCCAAACTCCACTATGGTGAAGACCAAAGAGCTGTCGAAGGACAGCAGAAACAAAATTGTAGACCTGCACCAGGCTGGGAAGACTGAATCTGCAATAGGGAAGAAGCTTGGTGTGAACAAATCAACTGTGGGAGCAATAATTAGAAAATGGAAGACATACAAGACCACTGATAATCTCCCTCTGTCAGGGCTCCCAGGTATGACCAGAGGTGTGTGACTGAAGCAGGGAAACGCAGACTTCAGCTATGTGATTAACAATGTAATTTATTAACACTAACAATACAAACATAAACGCAGTGCAATACTAAACATAATACAGTGCAAACAAACCCAACCAACCACCCACAGATAACAGTACATACAAGCAAGCGTCGTCAGGCAGGCCGAGTCAATATCAATTGGGCAGGTAGGTACAGGGGGAGCAAGCGGAGAATGGTCGGGGTCACAGGCCAGGTTCAGCAGGTAGCAAGCAGCGTAGTACAGAGGGTCAGGCAGAGGGATGGTCAGGGTCACAAGCCAGGGATCAGAACAGGTAGCAAAGGAACAGAAACAGGATGCAGGACAGATACAGGGCCCAGGACAAACACAACACCAAGGCAGAGTCTGCAAGTCTGGCCATCCCTTAAATACACCAGTATCATCAGTTCCAGGTGTTAGCTGGCTGAAAGGTTGAGTCTCTGATTGCTGGGAGCACCCGCTGGCCAGCCCTGGTACTGCAGATCAAAAGGCAGGTGAGTCCCACCATTGCTGGCCAGTCCATTCCTGACAGTACCCCCCCCCTCAAGGAGCGGCCTCAGGACGCTCCAAACAGTCCTAGCTGGGAAAAATGTTCCACCGCCCAGGACTGGTAACTGGCGGGATATCAAACACTGGCACACCGGGCAGGACTCCGGGCAGCGGTACACCGGGCAGAGGCACACCGGGCTGGACTCCGGGCAGAGGCACACCGGGCTGGACTCCGGGCAGAGGCACACCGGGCTGGACTCCGGGCAGAGGCACACCGGGCTGGACTCCGGGCAGAGGCACACCGGGCTGGACTCCGGGCAGAGGCACACCGGGCTGGACTCCGGGCAGAGGCACACCGGGCTGGACTCCGGGCAGAGGCACATCGGGCTGGACTCCGGGCAGAGGCACATCGGGCTGGACTCCGGGCAGAGGCACATCGGGCAGGACCCCGGGCAGAGGCACATCGGGCTACCAGGCGAAGCGGCAGGCAGCGGGCCACCGGGCGGAGCGGCAGGCACCGGGCCCCCGGGCGGAGCGGCAGGCACCGGGCCCCCAGGCGGAGCGGCAGGCACCGGGCCCCCGGGCGGGGCGACAGGCCTCGGGCCCCCGGGCGGGGCGACAGGCCTCGGGCCCCCGGGCGGGGCGACAGGCCTCGGGCCCCCGGGCGGGGCGACAGGCATCGGGCCCCCGGGCGGGGCGACAGGCATCGGGCCCCCAGGCGGAACTACAGGTCTCGGGCCCTCAGGCGGAGCGGCGGGTGCCGGACCCCCAGATGGAGCGACAGGCCTCGGGCCCCCAGGCGGGGCGACAGGCATCGGACCCCCAGGCGGGGCGACGGGCATCGGACCCCCAGGCGGGGCGTCAGGCATCGGGCCCCCAGGTGGGGCGGCGGGCGCCGGACCCCCAGGCGGAACTACAGGCCTCGGGCCCTCAGGCGGAGCGGCGGGCGCCGGACCCCCAGGTGGAGCGACAGGTCTCGTGCCCTCAGGCGGAGCAGTGGGCGCCGGACCCCCAGGTGGAGCGACAGGCATCGGGCCCCCAGGCGGGGCGACAGGCATCGGGCCCCCAGGCGGGGCGACAGGCATCGGGCCCCCAGGCGGGGCGACAGGCATCGGGCCCCCAGGCGGAGCGGCGGGCGCCGGACCCCCAGGCGGAACTACAGGTCTCGGGCCCTCAGGCGGAGCGGCGGGCGCCGGACCCCCGGGTGGAGCGACAGGTCTCGGGCCCTCAGGCGGAGCGGCGGGCGCCGGACCCCCAGGTGGAGCGACAGGTCTCGGGCCCTCAGGCGGAGCGGCGGGCGCCGGACCCCCAGGTGGAGCGACAGGTCTCGGGCCCTCAGGCGGAGCGGCGGGCGCCGGACCCCCAGGCGGTGCGACAGGTCTCGGGCCCTCAGGCGGAGCGGCGGGCGCCGGACCCCCAGGCGGTGCGACAGGTCTCGGGCCCTCAGGCGGAGCGACAGGTCTCGGGCCCCCAGGCGGGGCGGCGGGCGCCGGACCCCCAGGCGGAGCGGCGGGCGCTGGACCCCCAGGCGGAGCGACAGGTCTCGGGCCCCCAGGCGGAGCAGCGGGCACCGAGTCACCAGGCACGACAGTGGGCTCCGAGTCAACTGGCATGACAGCTGGCACTAGGTCAGACATTGGATCGTCTGGCTGGACAGCGGGCATCGGGTCACCAGGCATCAGGTCATTTGGCTCGACCGCGGGCACCGCGTCATCTGGCAAGGCAGTGGGCTCCGAGTCAACTGGTATGACCGCGGGCACTGGGTCAGACATTGGATTGTCTGACTGGACAGCGGGCATCGGGTCACCAGGCATCGAGTCATTTGGCTTGACAGCGAGCACCGCGTCATCTGGCAAGGCAGTGGGTTCCGAGTCAACTGGCATGACCGCGGGCACTGGGGCAGACATTGAATCGTCTGGCTGGACAGCGGGCATCGGGTCACCAGGCATCAGGTCATTTGGCTCGACAGCGGGCACCGCGTCATCTGGCAAGGCAGTGGGCTCCAAGTCAACAGGCACGACAGTGGGCACCGGGTCATCAGGTACCGGATTGTCTGGCTCGACAGCAGGCATCGGGTCACCAGGTATGACAGCGGGCACTGGGTCACCAGGCATCAGGTCATTTGGCTTGCCAGCGGGCACTGCGTAATCTGGCAAGGCAGTGGGCACCGGGTCACCAGGCATTGGATCGTCTGGCTCGACAGCGGGCATCGGGTCACCAGGTATGACAGCGGGCACTGGGACACCAGGCATCAGGTCATTTGGCTCGCCAGCGGGCACCGCGTCATCTGGCAAGGCAGTGGGCACCGAGTCACCAGGTACGACAGCGAGCTCTGAGTCAATTGGCACGACAGCGGGCACCGGATCAGGTACCGGATCATCTGGATCAACAGCGGGCATCGAGTCAACTGGCCTAATAGGATCGTCAGGCTGGATCAGTTCATCATGCTGGGTAGAGGCATCAGGCTGAATGCCGGCGTCCGGCTGAGTAGAGGCTTCAGGCCGAGTAGAGGCTTCAGGCCAAGTAGAGGCTTCAGGCCGAGTAGAGGCATCAGGCCGAGTAGAGGCTTCAGGCCGAGTAGAGGCATCAGGCCGAGTAGAGGCATCAGGCCGAGTAGAGGCATCAGGCCGAGTAGAGGCTTCAGGCCGAGTAGAGGCATCAGGCCGAGTAGAGGCATCAGGCCGAGTAGAGGCTTCAGGCCGAGTAGAGGCATCAGGCCGAGTAGAGGCTTCAGGCCGAGTAGAGGCATCAGGCCGAGTAGAGGCTTCAGGCCGAAGAGAGGCATCAGGCTGCATACAGGCATCAGGCTGAAGAGAGGCATCAGGCTGCGTACCGGCATCAGGCTGAAGAGAGGCATCAGGCTGCGTACAGGCATCAGGCTGAGTAGAGGCTTCAGGCCGAGTAGAGGCATCAGGCTGAGTAGAGGCTTCAGGCTGAGTAGAGGCTTCAGGCTGAGTAGAGGCTTCAGGCTGAACCACGGAAGGCAGGCTCACCGGTTTGGATACTGGCAGGATGGTATTGGTTGGAAAGAATTTTCGCTTTTTTCTGGTTTTAACTACTGGAGCACTGCAAGTAAACGCAGGTCTGCAAACGAATGGAGCAGCTGGAGACAGAGAAGAACTGGAGGATGGAACAGGAGAGGGAGCAGTTGCTACAGAGGGCTTTTTTACAGGGTTAAAGGCAGGATAGGTGCAGCGAGTGGGAACAGGGTACTGACATGCGGTAGATAGCCAAGTATACTGGGCTGTAACTGGAGGAGCTGGTGGGAATACAGGAGTAGAGTTAGAAGCAGGACTGGGTCTTTGTAAGCTGACTGAGGCTGGGTGCAACAAGTCTGTCCATGTCTGCAGTATGGGTTGAACAAAGCTGAGCTTACACAAAGCCAGTCTGGTCAATGACTGCACTGCGTTTATACAATCTCTTAGTGTCTGTGGTGAACATGTGGAATAACGCTCCAGAAAGTAACCCACATCATCCTCTAATAACCACACCAGGGACTCTACCTGGTCTGCACTAAATGGTGGCAAAAATTCATCCCTGCATTCGGGGGAACCAGATGAAACCAACTCTGCACAAACCTCAATCAATGGCTGCACCTCAGAGAACTCTGTGCCCTGATCTACTAGAACATGAGCGAGCCGTATACATTCTAGCAGTTCATCCCTGGGATACTCCTTCAGAGTTTGATAAGCATACTCCCTGTCATCAAACACTAGCAGATATAAATACGCAACCTCATCCAGATCCATCCTTCCCAGCAACAAGCCAAGATGGCTTCCCTGTGCAGCCACTTCTGGTCAGGATTGGCCTTGGTGTAATGTCAGGGCTCCCAGGTATGACCAGAGGTGTGTGACTGAAGCAGGGAAACGCAGACTTCAGCTATGTGATTAACAATGTAATTTATTAACACTAACAATACAAACATAAACGCAGTGCAATACTAAACATAATACAGTGCAAACAAACCCAACCAACCACCCACAGATAACAGTACATACAAGCAAGCGTCGTCAGGCAGGCCGAGTCAATATCAATTGGGCAGGTAGGTACAGGGGGAGCAAGCGGAGAATGGTCGGGGTCACAGGCCAGGTTCAGCAGGTAGCAAGCAGCATAGTACAGAGGGTCAGGCAGAGGGATGGTCAGGGTCACAAGCCAGGGATCAGAACAGGTAGCAAAGGAACAGAAACAGGATGCAGGACAGATACAGGGCCCAGGACAAACACAACACCAAGGCAGAGTCTGCAAGTCTGGCCATCCCTTAAATACACCAGTATCATCAGTTCCAGGTGTTAGCTGGCTGAAAGGTTGAGTCTCTGATTGCTGGGAGCACCCGCTGGCCAGCCCTGGTACTGCAGATCAAAAGGCAGGTGAGTCCCACCATTGCTGGCCAGTCCATTCCTGACACCCTCGATCTGGGGCTCCACGCAAGATCTCACCCCGTGGGGTCAAAATGATCACAAGAACGGTGAGCAAAAATCCCAGGACCACACGGGGGGACCTAGTGAATGACCTGCAGAGAGCTGGGACCAACGTAACAAAGGCTACCATCAGTAACACACTACGCTGCCAGGTACTCAGATCCTGCAGTGCCAGACGTGTCCCCCTGCTTAAGCCAGTACATGTCCGGGCCCATCTGAAGTTTGCTAGAGAGCATTTGGATGATCCAGAAGAGGATTGGGAGAATGTCATATGATCAGATGAAACCAAAATAGAACTGTTTGGTAGAAACACAACTCGTTGTGTTTGGAGGAGAGAGAATGCTGAGTTGCATCCAAAGAACACCATACCTACTGTGAAGCATGGGGGTGGCAACGTCATGCTTCGGGGCTGTTTCTCCGCAAAGGGACCAGGACGACTGATCCATGTACAGGACAGAATGAATGGGGCCATGTATCGTGAGATTTTGAGTGCAAACCTCCTTCCATCAGCAAGGGCATTGAAGATGAAACGTGACTGGGTCTTCCAACATGACAATGATCCAAAACATACCGCCCGGGCAACAAAGGAGTGGCTTCCTTAGAAGCATTTCAAGGTCCTGGAGTGGCCTAGCCAGTCTCCAGATCTCAACCCCATAGAAAACCTTTGGAGGGAGTTGAAAGTTCGTCTTGCCCAGCGACAGCCCCAAAACATCACTGCTCTAGAGGAGATCTGCATGGAGGAATGGGCCAACATACCAACAGCAGTATGTGCCAACCTCGTGAAGACTTACAGGAAATGTTTGACCTCTGTCATTGCCAACAAAGGATATATAACAAAGTATTGAGATGAACTTTTGATATTGACCAAATACTTATTTTCCACCATAATTTGCAAATAAATTCTTTCCAAATCAGCCAATGTGATTGTCTGGATTTTTTTTCTCATTTTGTCTCTCATAGTTGATGTCTGCCTATGATGCCAATTACAGGCCTCTCTCATCTTTTTAAGTGGGAGAACTTGCACAATTGGTGGCTGACTAAATACTTTTTTGCCCCACTGTATGATGCATGCATATTCTTAGCCCCCAAGTGCATAACCTTACATGTATCAACATTAAACCTCATTTGCCACATAGTTGCCCAATTAAACAGTGCATTGAGGGTGGCTTGTAAGTTGGAGACATCCTGTAAGGACGTTATTCTACTGCACAGCTTGGTGTCATCTGCAAAGACTGAATATTTTTAATCCCAGACTGTGCAAGTGTAGTTGTTCCAGAGCTTAGTAAATGAGGGGAAGCTCTGCTGACTACCATCATCCAATCATAAGCAAGCAAAAATAATGTTTTTTTAAAATTTTCCTTGCATATAATTGAGTATTCTTTGCAAAGGGAAGTGTCACCTCATTTACTAAGCTCTGGAGCACTTGTACTTTCCAAGTACACAGTCTATTTGCCTTTAGTAATTCAACCCCTTTATATATTATACTTTCTGTGTTCTTGGGAAGTATTGTATAATTGTGATACCTTTTTGCTTTTATGAAAACACTTTCAGTAAAAATTGTTTATTACAAAAAATGAGTAGTTAGAATAACCCCTATTTTGTTTTTATTGATCTTTATCATAGGTACTTATATAGCGCTGTCAATTTACACAGTGCTTTACATATATATTGTACATTCACATCAATCCTTAACCCTCAAGGGGTGTACAACCTAAGGTCCCTAACTTACATACATTCATACACATACTAGGGCCAATTTATTCAGGAGCCAATTAACCTACCAGCATGTATTTTGAGTGTGGGAGGAAACCCATGCAAGCACAGGGAGAACATGCAAACTCCAGGCAGGTGGTGCCGTGGTTGGGATTTGAACCAATGACCCTAGTACCGCCAGGTGGAAATGCAAACCATTTAGCCATTGTGCTACCCACAGCACACATCTGTAGTAAATACGGTAATAGCGAATCTTAAAGGAAAACTTGACCCTTGGTTCATTTGTTCTTTATTAAATCCTCCACCCTCTAAATGCAGCCTTTACCTTTCCAAGCATGCTCCTCATATTTTGCATGCGTTCTGTGGCCACATTTTTTCCTATGGGTAAGCCATACTTATGGCAGATTCCAGTGGTCCCCCACAGGGGCGGACTGACAACTCATGGGACCCCCGGGCAATAAGGGATCATGGGGCCCCTGTGTCCTTGCCCAAACTCAAAAAAGCCTATGAATAAGGTACCAGGGGCATCTCATGGGGCCCCCTACTGACCCCGGGCCCTCAGGCAGTGCCCGAGTTTCCAAATGGTCAGTCCGTCCCTGGTCGCCCAACATATGACCCACCCATGAATGTGGCTGCAGTGCACATGTACAATATGAAGAGGACCTGGGTGGAATCATGTATTATCTCAGGTGGGTTACACGCAGTGGTGGTATGGGGTAATTTAAAAGACAATTTCACTAAAAGTCAAGTTATCCTTTAAAGCTAAACTCTAGGCAGATATATAAATATTAAAAGATTATTAAATGTAGTATTCTGTGTAATGAGATAATAAGATAACTAACTGTATGATTCTGTATTAATATCAGCCTCTGAGCCAATACAGCAGTACTCCAGCACAAGAAGGAGAGGCAGCATTAGCAATCGACCAAGCTCTGCTGCATGCACACGTACTGGGGGGGAAGCATGCTGACAGGAGGACAGAGTACAGTGCGCATAGCTGTCATTTTGCTTCTGCTCTTTTTTTATGTCCATTCATCAGGCCTTGGAAAAGCATGTGATGCCAATGTATTCCAAAAATCCCCAAATTCTAAAACTCTGATTTAGTGTTACTTCTTGGCTGTGGTGTCTGGCAGACGTAAATCACAAAAATAACTGGACAGAAAGACAAATCCTTTGGCAGATGAGACAGTTCACATGTACATTTATTTAACTGTGTACTTACTGTTCTAAGGCTATTAAACCTTTAACCCGTTAAACATTTTTTAACTGTGGGTAGACATTTCTTTACAGATTTGCTACACTAAAGATTTCTCTTCTGATAATAAATCAGTAATAAAGTATTTTCTGACATGTAAACCACATTTCATTGCCTAACATCATGTCCTTAGGTAGCTGCTTTTTTATTCCTTTTTGTAAACTCTCTGTAAATATTTTTTCTTTAATTAAAAATGTCTATCACTGTGTAGTATATTTAGAGACAGTAAAAGCAATTTATTTAGCTGTTCCGTCATATCAGGCACTTTGTAAAGGATTTTTTGGTAAACAGAGTGCCACAGACAGGAGATTAAATATAAACAAACACGGTGTGATTTTGTTTTCATGAAATGACAGAAAAGGTATGCTATATGTCTGCTTCATATAAATAGCCACATTTTCTATGTGATTGCACAAGCATGCCCAGCATACATAAGTACTGTTCAAACAGAAGCAAATGCTTAAATTAGTCTAGTCCTCTATGAAAATAAAACAGGGATTGTTAAAGGGGAAGAAGATAAGAAACGGCTTGTACTGTCACAGAGGAACCCCTAGTGGTCAGTAAGAACCCAATACCTAGCTAGTCAAAGTCTAATGAAATAAAGGTTTTATTGTAATTGATGACATCTGATTAAATATTAATGAATCAGTCTAATAAAGATTACAATTTAATCCAGATTGCTAATTTTTAGATAGCAGGCATTTTCAAAATTTTAGGTTTAGTGCTTCTAAATAGAAAATGTTTCACTTATAGAAAAATAATCTGCTGAAAGAATACACAATAGGGAGGTAATGTTTTGGCTGGAGTTACAGAAGAAAAAAAATTGGGGGGTGATTGTTAAAAGTGCAAGCATTGGTGCAAGGCCTGAAAGATAACACATACTAGGATAGACTGCAAGAAAGAAGGAAAAGGGAAGACATGAGACTGAACCCTTTAGATACATTAAAGTAACTCCACTTTTGTTGAGTAAAAAAACTTCCCCTCTGGGTTATCTATATGTACAAGAATTTTAACAAACTTTGTTGCAGATTCCTAACTTTTGTTATGCTGAAGAAATAGTTGTTTTTCTGTGTCCATGTGCAGAGTGAATCTGTATGGGAGTGATTTTATCATTATCAATCAGCTGCAGGGATGTGATGGGGAAAGTGGCAGGGTCTGCATTCCTTTAGACATGATCTTCCTTTGGGAGTATCTCACCAAAAAATAACACTTTTTTGCAGGGGATGACCAAACTCTGATATGTATCTTAGTGCAGACGTCTGGGAAAATCAATCAGCAAATCACAGAAGCAGTAAATAACATTTCTGGGGAGCATTCTGTACACCATCAGTGTGCAGAAGACCTCCAGGTTGCCATATTGCACTGAACTTTATAGGAAATTACAGCACTGGAGAGTGAAAAGTCATTTTTAATAACATTGAATTACGATATGACTTGTGCCGCAATTGTATGTCCTATGAGGGGGCGTTCAAGTCAAATCAGGACTTTTGAGTATATTAATAAAAGAAATTTCAAGGAGTGGAAACAGAATATACTCCCCTGCTACATTTATACACTTAGCCCAGCATTTAACTAATGCCTGGAAAGCTTTGGCATAGAAAGATTTGTCAGTACGCCTGAACCATCCTAGGACAGCCTGCTTCACTTTGTCATCAGTGCTAAAATGCTGAACTCCGAGGAACTCTTTTAGGGGTCCAAACAGGTGGAAATCACCTTGTGCATTGTCTTGGAGAAACAGGATGCCCTTATTGATCAAGCCAGGCCATTGTTTCTGCAGATGCATATGCACATCACTCAGAACATGACAGCAATATTCACCGTTGATAGTGGCACCATGGGCTAGAAAATTCATATGAATAACACCACGTTTGTCTAGGAAAACACTTGCCATCACTTTACCTGCAGATGCAGTTGTTCAAACGTTTTTTGGTGGTGGTGAGCCAACATGCTTCCACTGCTTTGATGCTCATTTTGATTCCGGAGTGAAATGATGTGCCCAGGTTTCGTCACATGTAATGATGTGATCCAAAAAATTCTGTCTTTCTCTGTCCAAATGCTCCTTCAACGCAGTGCAGACTTCAACTCTCCTGTGCCGGTCAAAAGTAGAAAGCTGTCTTGGTACCAGCATGCGTTAAATTTTGAAAATGCAAATGTCCGTTAATGATTGTGTTCACTGTTCCCACAGAAGGATTTGTCTCTTATGCAATTTCACAACAGGTTATGCATTTTTTATCCAGGATCAGGCGTTCCACGCGCTGAATGTTCACGGGAATGACTGCTGTGGGCTGGAAACCACCGCAGACGGGATCCTCATTGACAAACGTATGACCATCTTTGAAATGTTTACAACATCCATATGTCTTACTGTGGCTGAGGTTGTCATCATTGTACTGTGCTTGAAGTCTTCTATATATATCCATGGGTTCTACACCTTCGTTCACAAGAAACTTCATCACCACAAGCTGCTCCATGCACGCACTAACACAGTTGTCTGCCATCCTGATTAACGGTCTGTAGACTGGCTGCCTATCAGTAATAGGAAACACTTGCCACTTACTACTGCATGTAGTACTGTCATGCTAGCGCCTCTTTTTATACCTGTAAAATTAAAAGTCCTGGTGTGACTGAATGCTCTTGTATATAAATAGTAAAGCTAACCATAGATGGGTAGTTTGTTTCGTTCAGCCAGCGGGATGAAGAAAAACAAATACAAGAATGAGATTTCTCTATCCACGCAAATTAGGTGGATGGAGCCTTGTATTCTGAACCTGCCACTGTCATAAGACACTGGTAAGTGGCTGCAGCTGATTGACAAAAGCTTTCCAACTTGTACATTCAACAGAATATGAGCAATCACACACTGATTGAAATTCAGATGGTGCCTGCTGAAGCAGACAAATTTTGATCTGTCTATGGCCAGCTTAAAGTTTAGGAGGGCAGTAGTTTCAATATGAATCTGAGATAAAGACATGAGGGCATGGCCTCAGACTAGTTGGAGTAAAGTACAAAACGTACCTTAAGAAGTATTGTTTTACCAAAAGAGTAGCTGATGCTTAGGGCAGACCTCCAGGAAAATTAGTGAGTTATTAACAGTAAGTGAATTTAAACATTGTTGGGATAATCCAAGGTCTGTCCTCCAAACAGATAACAAAACAAAAAGAATAAAAAATGAAAAAGGGATTACACTCAATGGATTGTGTTTTTGTGTGTCAGACAGTCTTTCAACTGATTTGCCAAATTCCACTTGCAACACCTTTGTTATAAGGTTTACAACAATCCAGTAAATAGTTCTAGAAAAGTGTTACAAGAATTAAGGCAGAATCAACTGGTAAAGACATATGTCATGAAAAATGGAGTCCTTTTTGAATTAGGGCTAAAATGAAGAGCAAAGTAAAAGTGATTAGGTCTAAAAAAAAATATCACAGAAGATATAATAAATTAGACTGTTCAAAAATGCATCATGCTAAAATAAAAATCTATCCTTGACTTAGTAGACTGCGATAAAGAGAGTTTCAAAAGTCTGTGCTTAATTCTATCAAGATTCTAAGGTGGATAAAGTTGAGTTGACTACTCAAGAGGGACATCAAGGAAAAAATAAAATCCCTCATTAAACATAAAAAAGATTGGCATTGAATAATTCTATCAATATATTACACAAGACACACTGGAGTTGCCTGTACAAGGAATGCATTAATAAACATTATATTAACTCTTGTATCTGTAAAGCTATTTAAAAGGTTGTGTTTAATTTTTGTTGCAGAATATATTCTGAAATGGGCTGTTTACATTACATACATACATACAAAGACACTGAAATGTAGGACTTTTGGGTGAAGGTGGCCAAAAAAGACCAGCAAATTGTTTTTCACATTCAGAAGATACCACCCTTGGTTCAAAAGCTTAGTTACACAAACAGCATAGAATTTGCTGGTGCAAGCCAATTTTCTGTTTCCAACATAGTCCAATGAAGACAATATAGTACTGCACAGCAAATGGTCACATCCAATATTATATTCTTCAAAACGCAAGGCATACAAGGATCACAAATAACTTGGAAGTACTTTAAGCAAACTATACTTATGTCATAGAATGCATGACTAACTACATATTATAGGAAGCATATTAATGATCCTTGTGTGTACCTGTGTTTTACAGCACTACTCTGGGCAAAATATGACCCTCCCCCATCCCTATCTTTCACATTTTAATCCATTACTTAGGGTTTTTATTTTTCTCTACCTTGTGAAGCAAGTTATACTCACCTAGGTCAGCGCTCAAGGTGCCTTGCATGCCCCATTTCAGGGTTTGGGGGACCCCTAATTCAGCTATGCAGATGGGCCCACTCCAGGTGATTCCCTACTGTCCCCTTGTGATGACATATGAATATATTTCTTTATAGGGATTTGTCGGTGTTAGAAAAGGGTTGACGTTGCCAGCTTCTGGGCTGTTTGAGAGAGTAAACTGTTCAGCCTACCATGGAATCTTCTTATTAATCTGTCCATTTTAATATTTTAAAAGCATTATTTACATTTGTATACTCCTTTTTAAAGCTCCTAAATTTTAATGTTTCTGCATTAAACTATCCCCTGTCTTAATAAGACGCTTAGGCTCAACGTTGGACAACTCAATTTCACTTAGTGTGTCATTACCTCTAGTGTAATGGAATTTCATTGAGGCTTTCTCCAAAAGGCTATATAAGACAGGGTTTAGTTTTCCAGCATAGTACAGCTCCCTCTGGATACAAACACTGCATGTCTCATACCCTATGTCTCATGGGCTGCTGTCTCTACCAATGTCTCCACTTGGCCATTTACAAAATGCAGACTACAGCTTTCTGTTTTTGAATGACCAAGAGGAGAGGACGGCAGATATACCTTTGTAGCTGATGTAGGTTAATGTAACCATATGCAGCAAAAGAGTATGCTCTGAATTTCCACTTTGGTGTGGTAGATTCCATCTGTTTCTATCACAGGAACATACAATAAAAGATGCCAGCCACCACAATCAGCACTCAACCCTGAAGAATTCACTGCATTGTGTCATGTCTGTTATGCCCTGCACCTATGATAACCCACCCTAATCTGGCCCAGAGACTACACTGACACCCTAAACGTTTTAAATTGGCTTTATTAACCAGAGTAAAGCTCTGTAGAAGAAAAGGGTGAGTTAAACAAGTACACCATTGGCCAGTGTAACAATATTTTAGTTCTGCAAGTGATGGAGCCCTTGCATTGGAGTGCTCAATGGTATGAACAAGGTCAAAGTACTCTTACCACTGAGAACTCTACTTCTGGCCCCAGGTAGTCTCTTGATGACTAGCAAAAGGGTATTTGCCCCAAGCCAGCTGCCTGCAGCTGTAGCAGGTGGTGATTGCTGGAATACTTTCATTCTTGATAAATGTAACAATGTAGCACATAGTCCTCTCGCAGCAGATAGTCTCCCCTGCAGCAGCACACACCTCTGAGGTTTACTACCCCAGCAGTGGAAACAGCAGCAACAGCCTCTGTACACAGTAGCACAGTACTCTCAGTGGCCAGTTTCACTCTACCTGACAGCTTAGCTGCAAATTCCTCTTGCAACTTTCCTCCTGCTGCACAGATCAGAATCAGGTAGTCCCTCTCCGTGTCAGCAGTCAGTTCCTCTCTGCAGCAGCAAGCAGTGTCTGGAAGCTCTGGCTATCAGCAGCCTCTGTTCAGCAGCTCTCGTCAGCAACTTTCAGCAATAGCATTCTTGATCAATAATAAGCTTTTTACAGGTGAAACTCGAAAAATGTGAATATCGTGCAAAAGTTCATTTATTTCAGTAATGCAACTTAAAAGTTGAAACTAATATATGAGATAGACTCATTACATGCAAAGCAAGATAGTTCAAGCCGTGATTTGTCATAATTGTGATGATTATGGCTTACAGCTCATGAAAACCCCAAATGCACAATCTCAGAAAATTAGAATATTGTGAAAAGGTGGAATATTCTAGGCTCAAAGTGTCCCACTCTAATCAGCTAATTAAGCCATAACACCTGCAAAGGGTTCCTGACCCTTTAAATGGTCTCTCAGTCTGGTTCAGTAGGAATCACAATCATGGGAAAGACTGCTGACCTGACAGTTGTGCAGAAAACCATCATTGACACCCTCCATAAGGAGGGAAAGCCTCAAAAGGTAATTGCAAAAAAAGTTGGATGTTCCCAAAGTGCTGTACCGAAGCACATTAATAGAAAGTTATGTGGAAGGGAAAAGTGTGGAAGAAAAAGGTGCACAAGCAGCAGGGATGACTGCAGCCTGGAGAGGATGGTCAGGAAAAAGCCATTCAAAAGTGTTGGGGACTTTCACAAGGAGCGGACTGAGGCTGGAGTCAGTGCATCAAGAGCCACCACACACAGACAGATCCTGGACATGGGCTTCAAATGTCGTATTCCTCTTGTCAAGCCGCTCCTGAACAACAAACAACGTCAGAAGCGTCTTACCTGGGCTAAAGAAAAACAGACCTGGTCTGTTGCTCAGTGGTCCAAAGTCCTCTTTTCTGATGAGAGCAACTTTTGCATCTCATTTGGAAACCAAGGACCCAGAGTATGGAGGAAGAATGGAGAGGCACACACTGCAAGATGCTTGAAGTCCAGTGTGAAGTTTCCACAGTCTGTGTTGATTTGGAGAGCCATGTCATCTGCTGGTGTTGGTCCACTGTGCTTCATTAAGTCCAGGGTCAACGCAGCCGTCTACCAGAAGATTTATGGAGTACTTCATGCTTCCTTCTGCAGACGAGCTTTATGGGGATGCTGACTTAATTTTCCAGCAGGATTTGGCACCTGCCCACACTGCCAAAAGCACCAAAACCTGGTTCAATGACCGTGGGATTACTGTGCTTGATTGGCCAGCAAACTCGCCTGACCTGAACCCCATAGAGAATCTATGGGGCATTGCCAAGAGAAAGATGAGAGACATGAGACCGAACAATGCAGAAGAGCTGAAGGCCGCTATTGAAGCATCCTGGTCTTCCATAACACCTCAGCAATGCCACAGGCTGATAGCTTCCATGCCACACCGCATTGAGGCAGTAATTGCTGCAAAAGGGGCCCAAACCAAATACTGAGTACATATGCAAGCTTATCCTTTTCAGAGGTCCGATATTGTTCTATGTACAATCTTTGCTTTCTTGATTGCATGTAATATTCTAATTTTCTGAGATTGTGGATTTGGGGTTTTCATGAGCTGTAAGCCATAATCATCACAAGTATGACAAATCGTGGCTTGAACTATCTTGCTTTGCATGTAATGAGTCTATCTCATATATTAGTTTCACCTTTTAAGTTGCATTACTAAAATAAATGAACTTTTGCACGATATTCTAATTTTTTGAGTTTCACCTGTACACTGGATCTCAGCACAATCTAACAGCAGAAGCCCTGAGCCTCTCTCACACACCCCTGTGCACATCAACTACTCCTGTGGTTCCCAGCAAAACTCTCTCTGTACCCCACATGGGTCCCTGTTATTTTCTGAGGGGGCCAAACAGCCAGAAGCCATTCAGAGTTCTTCTTTACCCCTTTTGCCAGGGTGGATCCTCTTCAGCTCCAGCAGTAGCCAGTCAGGGCACAGGCCAGCTTCCTCTCTCCCTAGGCTGTCCATCAAAGGAAGAGAAAAGAGAAAAATTGTCTGTGCTGCTATTTATTTTGTCAGAGCTCCTGGGCGTACTTTAGAAAACCCAGGCAGCACTAGACTTACAATACAACAATTTCCAGCTAGCCAGAATAAAAAAACATATACACTGTTACAACAATTTTCTTTAAAAACAGAGCTTTTAGTTACATACATTTGCATTTACAAATATATGTGGAAGCCACCTTTCCTTGTCAAGGTCCCATTGTGAAGTGTTGTCCCTAGCTCTAGTGTAATAGAACTCCCATGTTGGGACATATAGGATATAGCAATGCAAATACTGAAGGCAGTTATGCCTGGAGATAGCCCATTCCTCCTTAAAGGGGTAGGGTTGTAGTAGAGACTCAATAGTAGCAGAAAGTCTCCTGTGTGCCTCATTTGCAAATGTATGCACAAAAAGACCTCTGAAAAGTTTGTATATTGTATCACACTATAGAAATAGCTTTTCTACCTTTGCAATCCTGTATTACAGCAGTTGTGTTTCCTTTACATTTATCCAGTCCTTTTCTTCAGTGCCAAACCCATTTGTTGGGCTTGTTTTCCTTCACTGACTTACATTTTTCATTCTCACTTTCATTTGCCTTCCTATTTCAAAAGCGCCGGATGCTAGTTCTTAATGGGGACATTTATAAATGTATCCTCAGCGTGGGGCATCATGCTAAAGAATGTTTCTGTACAGATGGTGGTCGGAAATATTTCCTCTGTTTGTCAGTCTCATATCCATCAGCTGTTACACCCCCTAGTCTAGCATCTACTGTGTAGATACATTTTCTTTACATCCTCCATGTTAACAGTATATGACAACCAGGGTACTTTTTTTCTAATGTAACAGCTATTTTTGTCAATTTATTACCATAATTTAGCAAGTTTTATATCATTCTTCAATGAAACCTTATTCATGTAAGTCATAAAGGATTTTATTAACTGTTTCTAATCGCTTTCACTGTAATATTTTTGCTAATCGATTCATTTTCATCCATGTGTGTTTAAACAGCCGATGAAGTTGTGATTGTGTTCTCCACTCCCATGGCCCTATCAGGTCTTCCAAAAAGTAATCAGAGGCAAAATAATTAATATAGGGGACGTGCTGGAAGCAGTCAACATTTTGAAAGAGACTTGTGAAGGTAAATGGGTGCTCAGAGATTAGAAGGAGCGGGGTACTTTTGAAGCTGTAATTTTGAAAGTTTTTGACAATTCCTTCTGTCTTTGGCTTTCTGTCCTGGTGTGATTAGTTCTCCCCCTATTTTGTCTTGCTGTTATCAGGAGAGGAAGTGGGGAAGCACCCCACCACTATATCCAAAATAGAAAAATGCTTTGGCTAGAGTAGGGCTTTAGAGGAGATAGTCAAATTTATTGGTGATCTTAGATAATAAGGTTGGTTTAATGAAAGAGAATACACTAGTAAATGTTATCAGTGAATGAATAAGGGCTTGTGTAGATGAGTTTTAGGCTAGTGTTGATGGCATCTGTGTGCAATGCTTTGGAATTGAAGAAACCTATGATCGGATTTGCAACAGTGAAAGACTGACCACAAGGATGATCAAGAAAAAGATGTCTAGCGTCTTACATGACTCCTACTCTGAATACCTATAAATATGGGAACCTTGGTTGTATTACACTTTCCCCACATTACATCCAGCCAGTTTTGGTACACTGTAAACTCCTAGTTGACTAATACTTGCGCCTGTATGATTTTACTCTCATACTTACCCCCCCCCCCCTTTTTTAGTCTCTTTTCTTCTTGCTCTGTATTTACACCTTCTCTATTCTTCTTTCTGGCTTTTTCCTATTTCCTTCCTCATACATTCTCACGCCTTCATCTTCTGACTCAGTCATTTCTTTAGGCCAACAGTCTGTGCCATATAGCGGAATTGCTAAAATTCTGAAGAATTGTTCATTACACTGTCATGCACGCACCAACGTTTTTCGATTATTGCTATTTGTACAAGGCCCCCTGCATGGGTGACTCTTGAATTATATTTCCATTAAATTTTCAATAATAGTGATTGTTCAGGAAAATCTTTGGCATTATTTAGAATTCATTAGCAGGTGACTTTAACCTGAAGTTGACCTGCTTCACAGAGGTTTTGCATTCCTATACACTCGTATATGAATTCGAATCCCATTTAAAACAAACAAAAGCCTGTCCACAGACATAGAAATGCTTGTAAATGTTCACGGAGCCTAGAAATCTTGTGAATCTGGGCTCACCTCAATCTTTCTAGGATTTACTGGCAAAAATCCCTCTTTTTTAAAATTTCCTTTGCACGTAATTGGGTATTCAAAGTGAAGACTGGTTCACCTTATTTATTAATATTCAGTTTGCTAAGTGTACAGCTTAAATCAACCCTAGTCTCTGATCCAAATGTTTTATTCTGTCCTGCAGTAGTGCCTCTAAGGTGTTATAAATTATTTTTCAATATGCATCCAGGTTTAAATAGGAAAAGGGACTGAGGCCAGAGGAATTAAAGAATGTGTAATGTCTAGTCAGTTGTCTAAAAAAGTAGCAAAATTCAAATCTGCTCTAAGGAAATGCAACACTCTGTAGTCCCTTTTACCAGAAACTTCAGAGTAAGTCAATTTTTGTTTCAAATATACTGTATATCCCAAAATGCAAATTCAGAACTCTTCCCCTAAAAATGACAATAAGTTACAGTGATGTAGTGTGTATGGTAATTGTGCTATTGAGCCTCATCACAATAACATATGGTACATCCGTGGAAACAACAGCTATTTCCAGCTTTTTATACAGTCATTTGTCTAATTAACAGCTGATGAAAGCACAGTGGAAACAAACAGTTTTCCCTAACTAATCTAATTAATTTCCTGATTATGTCAGTTTGATGAGGTAATGACTATCCATGCAATAAAAATCCATAACTTTTCATTTGGTGTGTGAAGTGGTTTCATTAAGACAGTGTCACAGGCTCTATATGTGATGGGGAAGAATGTATTTATTTGCTATTATTTCATACACAATATTGATTTAGAGGGCCCCACGCTCATTTTTTTTCTGTTTTGCAACAATCAATTTTTAAAAAAATTATTTGGTGAACTCTATTTGATCCATAAATTTATATTATTCCAAAGTCCAGAATCTTTTTGCACATTTTATAAATGAAAATGTGGGTCATCTGATTACATAAACTTGCCTTAATTCACCAATTGGAATAAAAAGAAGCTGGAAAAAAGGCATTTTATAAAGCCGGTGCAAAGTATTTCACCCTTTTATACATATTAATATAATATATTGCAGCATACCAGTATTTAGATATGGTGGCTGTTTTGGTTTTCTTTTTTTTCAGAGTTTTTTCCTTTTATTTCCTTTCCTTACCTTGTGATCCTTCCAGTAACAAGCTTCCTGTTCTATCCTAGGGTGACAACACTCACCACGCTCTATCTATGGAGGAATTGCTTTGTCAAACTACAACAGGAAGTGTGTACTAGGACTACAGAACTTCTCCATAATATTAAAAATATTGTTGGGGATATCAGAAAGTACAGAACAGCATTGGAGCTCTGGCAGGATCGACCTACATTTTTTGCACTTTCGATAGTGTATTTAACAGACCAAATGAAAGTAAAAAAAAATATGTTCATCGATGGGATTTATATACACTTTAACGCTCCTTTTGACATTAGTTATTGGCTGTTTAAAAATTTAGAAATGATAGACAAACGTTTGCGATGAAAAAAGGAGTAAAAAATGATGCAATTATTATTATTATTATACAGTATTTATATAGCGCCAAAAGGTTTGCTCAGCGCTGTACATTATAGTGGGGGACAGAACATGAGACAATACAGTAACAAAACAATACACGAGGGGTTCGAGGGCCCTGCTCTTTCGTTCTTACAATCTAAGAGATTCTTTTAAACAAAAGTCTTTATATTTAACAGTAAATATCTTTTCAATTTCAATGTTTTTTTGTGTTTTAAAAACACACAGGCAAATTATAGCGGCATAAAAATATGAGTTTTTTTGCATATAATTAAATGACTAAAGCGAACACAGCCTAACCCGATTTCCTAAGTTATACAATACACGCACAATTCACTTACAATAGGTGCATTACACTTTGTAAAAGTAGTCAACTAAGGGATTTTTGGCCTAGCCAACCACAGTTGATCCTATTATGTGATCAATTGCCTACATTATTCTCTTCTGAAACATATTTATAGGGTTAATTAAATGCTTTAGATCATCTTCTTCCTCTATGAACGTCCTCTTAGAACCGTGCCCCCCCGCACACCCCCTGGGGCACGCATCTGGCATGCTCTGTGATCTATGTATCCTTCAGACACAGCTCATCACAGGACATGGTAAATGGTTAATCACAGTGGCCCTTTACCATGTGATCAGCTGTGTCCAATCCCAGCTGATCACAATGTAAGCACACTTATCAGCAGTACTTTCCTCACGCCCTCTCACAGGGGACACGTACGGAGATAATCAGGGCACTGATCATCAGTGCACTGATGATCAGTGCAGCCCCATTTGTGCTGCCCATCCGTGCCAGCTATCAGTGCCCATCAGTGCCGCCTAATAGTGCAGCTTCATCAGTGCCCATCAGTGCAGCCTATCAATGCCCATCAGTGCAGCCTCATCAGTTCACATCAGTGAAGGAGAAAAAATACTTATTTGCTAAATTATATAGCAGAAACTAAAAAAATTGGATTTCCCCCCCAAAATTTTTGGTGTTTTTTTATTTGTTTAGCAAAAAAAAAAAAACCCAGTGGTGATTAAATACCGCCAAAAGAAAGCTCTATTTGTGTGAAAAAAAGATAAACATTTTATGGGTACAGGGTTGCATGACATTCAAAGCGTGAGAGCACTGAAAGCTGAAAAATTGCCCTTTCAGGAACGAGGTGAAAGTGTCCGGTATTGAAGGGGTTAAAAAAATTAACAAAGTTTGTGTGGGTGTCAAGATACAAAACAGCAGTCATTATGTGATGTGTCGTTCCTAGGAAGTCATATAAAGAGTTTTAACTGACTGGCTCTCACAAGGCTGAAGTGCTGGGTGCATCTCTGCTAGAATTTCTAGAAAAATAGGGTATTCATTTTGAAGACTGCAGAGGACAGTCCTCTGATAATACCAGCAATATGTTTGTTCATTACACAGGAAACAGGCCAGAGTTAAAAATAAGAATTCAGCTGCAGTTTTTATTCCCTGTGCTGCTCACTCATTGAATCTTGTTGGACAGGCTGCTGCCTGTTGCTGTGTTGAAGCTGTTAGTTAGTTTGGCTTCATACAAAGCTCATACACCTTTTTTTTTGCGTCAACACACAGATTGGCATAGCTAATTAAGTCTTTGGAAAGAAAGGGCGCTAACTGTGAAGTCTCTTTCAGACACACCTTGGTTAGCAAGAGCTGATGCTACCAAAATCCTTGTAGATGGATACAACACTATTCGAGATACCATCAGGGATACTTTCAGTCAGGGGTGAACTGACAACTTATGGGGCCCCTGGGCAATAGGGGATCATGGGACCCCTGTGTCCTCGCCCACACCCAAAAAAGCCTAAGAAAAAGCCAATGAAAGGTACCAGAGGCATCTCATGGGGCCCCCTACTGAGCCCGGGCCCCCGGGCAGTGCTCGAGTGCTTTAATAGTCAGTCTGCCCCTGCTTACAGTGACTTAGAGCAAACACCCAAAGCAAGACATGAAGCTCAGGCTGCCAGGAACCATTGCGACGCATGGGTCTACACATGCGTAGGTGTCTGCCAAGACGTATAGGTGGCAGGGCACTAGGACCCAGGCGCACCCATCGTCTGGACAGTACTAGGCAGGCACTGGGACCCAGGCTACGCCTGTCAGGTGCAGGGCGGGCTATTTAAGCTAGCCCTGCACAGACACTTGTTGCCGAATGGTCTTTGTATCCTGTTACCTGTGTGTGAGTACTTCTGATCTGGATTGTTTTGACCTTGTTGCCTTCTCCCGTCCTGACCCCTTGGCTTGCCTGACTCTGCTCCCGGATGTTCCCGTTTAGATCTGACCTCCTGGTATTGACCCTGCGTGTGACCCGACTATCCTTTGCCTACCGTTTTGTACCTTACCGATCCTCTAGTTACCGTCCCGGCCTGCATGACTCTGATTTAGCTCATCCATCCATCCACCCCGCAGGGATCACTAGGCTCCCTTACATCAGACTCCTAGCTCTCTGGAGCCCCTGTCAGACTCCTCTACCCCTGTTGGAGATACCTGGTAGTTGTGACCTGGTACCGGAGCGCTCCAAGTCCATCCCCACCATCAGGGGCCCTGGTGAACAAGTGCTCCGGTGCTTAGACTCCGCACGCTGGGGAGGCTCTACCGGGGGACTGATAGAGGTGCTGTCAGGCGGTCCTTTACACAGGCATTGGGAGATAAAATGGACTGTCTCAAAACCACTCTAATGTCTAATTTCTGTAACATAATTCTTGTACAGTTCAACAGTACAAGTGAAGCTTTCCAAGGCATTGATGTTGACCTGGAAAGGTGAGGAATCTAACTGATTCTCTGGAAAAGTTTCTTGAATCACTTCAAGACAGGTATGAAGAGCTGTAACCGGATGCCAGGAACCTCTGTGGCAATGCACACTACAAATCAACTTCCTGCAGGTCAACAAAGAGACAAGCGATATGATGAAAATCCATATCTGTCTCAAAGGAAATAGTTTTTTGGCCCTGAGAAAAATTCAGATGTGAAACGTTCAATGTTTTTTTTAGATCAGGTGTCTGTTGCCTTACAAGAGCGCAGGGTAGCATACCAATCAGTGTATGACAGGTTCAAAGTAATTGTCAACTTACAGAATGTAGTCCACCTGATGTAGAGATAAAACTGGAGGCTAAGAAACTTAATAGATCTTTCTTTTGAGACTTCAGTAGTGTGTTCATTGAGGAAATTGTCCAGTTTGCAGCCTTTGCCAAGCTCAGATCATGTCTCACTCCATCTCAACAGGCAATTTTATTACATAATGAAGGGCTTGCTGATACTTTTCCAGATGTTATTGTAGCTCTTAGAATATATTTAAGCATGATGATCACTATCTGTTCAGAAGAAAGGTTGTTCAGCAAATTGGCACTGATAAATAATTATCGGAGAACCACGATGACCCATGAAAGACTAAGTGCTCTGTGCCTACTGGCTGTCTAGAGCAGTGTCTTCAGGATGATACAGCTTGATGAGTTAGTTAAAGATTCTGCAGATGCTAAGTACAGGAAGAAATAATTTTTGTAATTATTATAGTGTGATGTATAACTACCAGTTCCAATTACCTGCGTAGTGATTATTCTTAAAGTCAATAAAACTGAGAAAACATTCAGACAATTGTCTTCTTTGGAACCTAACTTATATTTTTTTTAGAACAAACGCAGTTTATCATTAATTTCAGTCCTCTTTTTTATTTGCAATATAATTTAAATTCTATATTGAGAGGCCCACCCCTGAGCTTGAAGTCCTCTGGACCCCCAATGTTTAAATCTGGCACTGGTGTCACTGCAAGGGAAGTGTGTAAATCTATTTCAGATGTTTCAAAACAGCCCAAAATACATGTACGTGGGGTGTATTTGTAAATTTATACAAAATGGCATTTCAAGGTCAAGTTCTGATGTTAGATGAAGAAACCTAGCTCACAATGAAATTTCCAATTCACTCTCAAAAGATATTCATTAGGGTTGAGGTCAGGGCTCTCTGCAAACCAATCAGGTTCATCCACACCAGACATAATTTTCCTCAGTTACTAAATCAGATACAGTACACAGCAATAATGATATCTGGTATCACTTAAATATAAATATAATGCTAAAAGATTATTTCCTGCTGGTTGCTATAGGTTATTGTATAACACAGATTGCATTTTCTTTGCCTCATAAAATACGCTTTAATTTAAGCAATTTACTTTCTTAATATGGGTGCCCCATTTCCTTTAATTAAATACGCCATTTTGGTGAATATGTCACGGAAAGCAGATTATGTAAAGTTTAGACAATTTAATTTACAAGTTTAAGTAGATATAGTATAAACTCTAGTTAAAATTATCATTAGAGGAAAATGAAAATGATTATGAGGAATAAAAAGTTCAATAGAACTATAAATGATTATGCCATCGGGGAATATTTCTCCTGGAATAAATCCAAGACAAGTCATAAAGTTAATGATTATGAAAAGCCTCTAAAGGAAAATCAAATCAACAGACGATTAGATTGGAAAGGTGATTTTGACAATAACAATAAACAAAGGGAATCTGTTGAGTTCCCTTAGAACATCTTTAACACAAAGAACATAGCTGCTTTAATTTTTGGGGTCTATGACCCAAAATGTAAAATATTTGTCTATGTACAACTGGTAATTTGATTTTGGACTGAAGCCAGAAAGTGAAATAATTTACTAGCTTGTTATTACTGTCTGGGATGTCTATGGAGAGATGTCTTCACCTGAGCTTCCAGGTCCCTGCACTGGTAGGTGTTCTATTTATACTACATCATAAATGCACTAGAGGAACTAGGAAACTATACTGAGTGCATGGCAAAGCCAAGAACAGCTGCCAGTAGATCTTTTCTCTAGAGTCTCTAAAAGATAAATAATTCTTGTGGATTTATTACAAGTATAGTGTCCATGTAAAACTGAAACATCATTTTTGGGTGAACATGCAATGTGAATTATAGAAACAGAAAAGTGACAGCAGAAAAAGACGGAGTGGTTCATCGAATCTGTCTGTTTTGGGGTTTTTTTTCGCGTATGTGTGTTTTTTTGGGTTCTTTTCTTTTGGGGGGGGGGGGGTTGGTTAACTTTTTTGTTTTTTCTGTTTTGCTCATTTGCTGCTTTAAAGCCCAACTCCAGGAAACTGTAAAATCTTGCCTTGAGTGAGGCTGCTATGGTTTTGCCTGTTTACTTTTTCTAGGGTAGAGTAAAAGCAATGTAACCACTTGATCTCCAGAAGGTTTTACCCCCTTCATGACCTGCGCATTTTTGCTACTCAACACTGTGCTGTTTTAACTGGTAATTGCATGGTCATGCAACACTGTACCCAAATGAAATTTATATAATTTTTTGCACAGATAGAGCTTTTGTCAGGAAAGGACTCACGGCTTATTTGCCGTGTGGGCTGCAGTACCGGTGCTTGCCAGCGGGTGCTTTCAGCAGCCAGGATCTCACTCCTGCAATCAAGCCATCACCTGAGGCTGATTGCAGGAGGTGTATTTAAGCAGTACCAGGCCTGCAATCAGTGCCTTGGTGTTTTCCCGTGAGCCCCTGTATCTGCATCCTGTTTTCTACCTGCCTGATTCCCCTGCTTGACTCTGACACTGATAGAATTCCGCTTGCACCGATCTCAGCTATTCCTGACCATTCTCCTGTCTGCTCCTTTTGTACCTTATCCCCCCAATTGATCCTGACCTGGCCTGCCTGACCATTCTACTTCTCCAGCTCTGTCTATGGCTGTGTTCCTGAGCAGCTAGTTATTAGTTTAAGGCTTGGTTTTTGGTTGCACGGTGTATTTCTGTGTATTGGTGTAAACTCTTAATAAATTATATTATTACATCATTCCTGCAGTTTGCTATTCCCTGTGTCAGTCCACACATCTCTAGTCATATCCGGATCCTTGACAGCTTTATTTTCAATAGCTAAAGACCTCCAAACTTCATGTGGCCTTCAGATTCATATAACAACAAACAACAGTGCATAGAGAGCTTCAAGGAGTGGGTTTCCATGGCCGAGCAGCGGCAGCCAAGCCTTACATCACCAAGTGCAATGCAAAGCATCAGATGCATTGGTGTAAGCACACAGCCACTGGACTCTAGACAAGTAGAAACATGTTCTCTAGAGTAATGAAGCAAGCTTCTCTGTCTGGCAATCTGATGGATGTGTCTGGGTTTGGTGGTTGCCAGGAGAACTGTACTTGCCTGACCACATTGTGCCAAGTGTACTGTTTGGTGGAGGGGGGATTATGGGGTTGTTTTTCAGGGGTTGGGCTTGGCCCCTTAGTTCCTGTAAAGAGAGCTCTTAAGGCATCAGCATGCCAAGATATTTTTGACAATTTCATACTCCCAACTTTGTGGGAACAGTTTGGGGATGGCCCTTTCCTGTTCCAACATGACTGAGCACCAGTGCACAAAGCAAGGTCCATAAAGACATGGATGAGCAAGTTTGGGGTAGAGGAACTTGACTGGCTTGAACAGAGACCTGACCTCAACCCAATACAACACCTATTTGAGATTGTGAACCAGGCCTTCTTGTCTGACATCACTGCCTGACCTCACAAATGCATTTCTGGAAAACGGTCAAACATTCCTATGGACACACTCCTAAGTCTTGTGGACAGCCTTCCCAGACGAGGTGAGGCTGTTATAGCTGCAAAGGGTGGGTCAACTCAATATTGAACCCCACAGACTAAGACTGGGGTGCCATTAAAGTTCATGTGTGTGCAACGCAGGCGTGTCCCAATACATTCAGCAATATAGTATATATATATATATATATATATATATATATATATATATAGATATATATAGATATATATAGATATATAGATATATACACTGCTCAAAAAAAAAACACTTTGAAAACACATCAGTTCTCAAAGGGCAGAAATATCATGCTGGATATCTATACTCATATGAACTGGGTAATGTGTTAGGAATGTAAATATGCCCCATTATTTGATGGAAATGAAAATTATCAACCTACAGAGGACTGAATTCAAAGACACCCCAAAAATTTAAGTGAAAAAATGATGCAGCGGGCTAGTCCATTTTGCTGAAATTTCAACTCAAAATGTACTCAGTAGTTCATATGGCCCCCACGTGCTTGTATGCATGCATGGCAACATTGGGGGATGCTCCTAATGTGGCGACAGATCGTGTCCTGGAGTGTGTCCTCCCAGATCTGGACCAGGGAATCACTGAGCTCCTGGACAGTCTGAGGTGCAACCTGGTAGTGTAAAATGGACTGAAACATGATATCCCAGAGGTGTTCTATTGGATTTAGGTCAGGCAAGTGTGGGGGCCATTCAATGGTTTTAATTCCTTCATCCTCCAGGAACTGCCAGCACACTCTCACCACATGAGGCCAGGCATTGTCGTGCACCAGGAGAAACCCAGCGTAGGGTCTGACAGTGGGTCAAAGGATTTCATCCCGATACCTTATGGCAATCAGGGTGCCATTGTCTAACTTGTAGAGGTCTGTGTGTCCCTCCATGGATATGCCTCACCCATACCATCATTGATCTGCCACCAAAATGGTCACGCTGACAGATGTTACAGGTAGCATAACGTTCTTCACGGCTTCTCCAGACCCTTTCACATCTGTTACATGTGCTCAGGGTGAACCTACTCTCATCTGTGAAAAGCACAAGGTGCTAGTGGCAGACCTGCCAATTCTGCTGTTCAATGGCAAATGCCAATCGAGCTCTATGGTGCCGAGCAGTGAGCACAGGGCCCTCTAGAGGACGACGGACCCTCAGGTCACCCTAATGAAGTCTTTTTCTGATTGTTTGGTAAGAGACATTCACATCAGTGGTCTACTGGAGGTCATTTTGTAGGGCTCTGGCAGTGCTAATTCTGTTCTATCCTTTTCTATGCTCTCTAGACCCTTGGTAGGTGCTAGACTTTTTTTCGGCCTAAGCAAGACCAACTACTTGCACCCCTCCCTCCACAAAAAAAAAAATAATAGTAGAAAATATTAAATCAACAAAATATGAAACTGCAAAATTTCTTTAAATTTGCAAAAATATGTGCCACAAGATGCCACCAGCACAAATATTAAAGACAAAATCAGTGTCACGGATGTACTGCATCTGTGGCTGGCAGTGGCAGGGTGACAGTTGCAGTGAGTGGAGGAAGATGGATCCACACTCTGGCAGATCCGAGGCTGGAATTCCCAGGCAATGAGGGGAGATAAAACACTGCGACAGCAGGCAGCCCAGTCCTACACACACAGAGAACACCTGAACTGAGCGATCCCACACAGTGAAAGATCTGACACAACACACCACCACCAATACTGACACAGATAAGCAGGCCCAGCAAGGGCACTAGAAGACCAGGCTGTGGGAATGTGATGATGTCATCACTCACTGACACATTGCACATGTGATGGCCGGCCAGCTGGGTCATACTCACACAGACAGGAGACATCAGTGTCAGCAAGGGACTGAGTCTGAGAGGAACACTTAAAGGAGTGGCAGCTCAGATACTACACTGGCCCCAGATGCCCAGCATATTCCTCTGTCCTTTCTTCCTCCCCTCTGTCACCTCTCCCCTCAGCTGAAGGATCATTCATGACATGGCGGCATCCCCCACAGAGAGAGTGTCAGCCTGTGCTGTACCCAGGTGCCTTAGGTGGCAGTGCACCCTAGACAGCTGCCTAGTTTGCCTAGTACAAGCACTGGCCCTGTCTACACCTAAATGAGCAATCAACCCTTTCAGTGCAGGCACAGGACACCCAGGATACATGTTTTAGGTATTCAGGCCCAGCAATGTCAAAATACATACAGAGAGAGAGAAAGAGCTAGGAACAGGACTAAGATATAAAACAGCTAATCTGCTGAATGGTGGAAAAGCTGGTGCAGTCTTTTAGGTTGCCATCTGGTGATATCTCAAATCTACTCCCTCTTGAAGAGTTACTGTACAGGCCTAATGGTATCTGACACTTCCTAGGGTGTTGGATAAGTGGTCCCCTCCTGGGTGCTGTGGTTCCTCCCACCAGCCATATTGTCACTACTGTGACCTGTACTAATCTATCTGCAGGTGGGTGAAGCCACGACAAAGAGTAAGGGACCAGGTATCTGACATAGACAGAAGTGTCAGAAACCAGCAGTACCTGTAGTTCTTCAAGAGAGCAAATTGCTGGTAAGATAGGTATTACACGTGATAGTTTACAATGTGGCTGTAATGTATTTTTTTTACTGTAGTGATAGGGATTACTTTAAATTCAGAGTCAAGTAAAACTATCCAACAAAAACTAAATAGTATACAGTAGAAGATGTATCAGATGTGGAAAAACTATTATTCACCAGTTAGCTAAACATAAGTATAAAGAGGTACAGGGACACTGTTAAATATACAGTACAAGGATTGTAATGCTTCTAATTTGACATGCTGTATGGCAAATGCATTTTAGAATTTTTTTCTGTAAAGTTTAATTGCATCTTTTGGGGAAAAACTAATTATGCTTAGCAAAGGAGCATAGCTGGCAACACAGGTTAGAGTCTTGCAACCTAATTGTACATTCTCCTTTACATAAACTAACAGTTATGTTGTGTGAAATTATATCCAATTATGTAGGTCATCACTAGAGATGAGCGAAGAAATGAAAAATTCGATTCGGCTGATTCGGCGAATTCCAGTGTGAAATTCGATTCGATGCGAATTTCTCCGCTACGAAGATGACTTATTTAAAGGGTTTCTAGGCTTCAGAGAGCCTTTAAATTAGTGCAGAACACTGTACCTTTAATTTAAATGCCCTTGGAGATGAGGAAGGAGAAGGAGAAGGAGAAGGATGAGAAGAAGGAGAAGGAGAAGGATGAGAAGAAGGAGAAGGAGAAGGGTGAGAAGAAGGAGAAGGATGAGAAGAAGGAGAAGGATGAGAAGAAGGAGAAGGAGAAGGATGAGAAGAAGGAGAAGGAGAAGGATGAGAAGAAGGAGAAGGAGAAGGATGAGAAGAAGGAGAAGGATGAGAAGAAGGAGAAGGATGAGAAGGAGAAGGATGAGAAGGAGAAGGATGAGAAGAAGAAGGCTGAGAATAAGGAGAAGGATGAGAAGAAGGAGAAGGAGAAGGATGAGAAGAAGGAGAAGGATGAGAAGAAGGAGAAGGAGAAGGATGAGAAGAAAGAGAAGGATGAGAAGGAGAAGGATGAGAAGAAGAAGGATGAGAAGAAGAAGGATGAGAAGAAGGAAAAGGATGAGAAGAAGAAGGATGAGAAGAAGGAGAAGGATGAGAAGAAGGAGAATGATGAGAAGAAGGAGAAGGATGATAAGAAGGAGAAGGAAGAGAAGAAGGAGAAGGAGAAGGATGAGAAGAAGGAGAAGGATGAGAAGAAGGAGAAGGATGAGAAGAAGGAGAAGGATGAGAAGAAGGAGAAGGATGAGAAGAAGGAGAAGGAGAAGGATGAGAAGAAGGAGAAGGATGAGAAGAAGAAGGATGAGAAGAAGGATGAGAAGAAGGAGGAGAAGGATGAGAAGAAGAAGGATGAGAAGAAGGAGAAGGATGAGAAGAAGGAGAAGGAAGAGAAGAAGGAGAAGGAGAAGGATGAGAAGGAGAAGGATGAGAAGAAGGAGAAGGATGAGAAGAAGGAGAAGGATGAGAAGAAGGAGAAGGAGAAGGATGAGAAGAAGAAGGATGAGAAGAAGGATGAGAAGGATGAGAAGAAGGAGAAGGATGAGAAGAAGGAGAATGATGAGAAGAAGGAGAAGAAGGAGAAGGATGAGAAGAAGGAGAAGGATGAGAAGAAGGAGAAGGATGAGAAGAAGGAGAAGGATGAGAAGAAGGAGAAGGAGAAGGATGAGAAGAAAAAGGATGAGGAGAAGGAGAAGGATGAGAAGAAGGAGAAGGAGAAGGATGAGAAGAAGGAGAAGGATGAGAAGAAGGAGAAGGATGAGAAGAAGGAGAAGGAGAAGGATGAGAAGAAGGAGAAGGAGAAGGATGAGAAGAAGGAGAAGGAGAAGGATGAGAAGAAGGAGAAGGATGAGAAGGAGAAGGATGAGAAGGAGAAGGATGAGAAGAAGAAGGCTGAGAATAAGGAGAAGGATGAGAAGAAGGAGAAGGATGAGAAGAAGGAGAAGGATGAGAAGAAGGAGAAGGAGAAGGATGAGAAGAAAGAGAAGGATGAGAAGGAGAAGGATGAGAAGAAGAAGGATGAGAAGAAGAAGGATGAGAAGAAGGAAAAGGATGAGAAGAAGAAGGATGAGAAGAAGGAGAAGGATGAGAAGAAGGAGAATGATGAGAAGAAGGAGAAGGATGATAAGAAGGAGAAGGAAGAGAAGAAGGAGAAGGAGAAGGATGAGAAGAAGGAGAAGGATGAGAAGAAGGAGAAGGATGAGAAGAAGGAGAAGGATGAGAAGAAGGAGAAGGATGAGAAGAAGGAGAAGGAGAAGGATGAGAAGAAAAAGGATGAGGAGAAGGAGAAGGATGAGAAGAAGGAGAAGGAGAAGGATGAGAAGAAGGAGAAGGATGAGAAGAAGGAGAAGGATGAGAAGAAGGAGAAGGAGAAGGATGAGAAGAAGGAGAAGGAGAAGGATGAGAAGAAGGAGAAGGAGAAGGATGAGAAGAAGGAGAAGGATGAGAAGAAGGAGAAGGATGAGAAGGAGAAGGATGAGAAGGAGAAGGATGAGAAGAAGAAGGCTGAGAATAAGGAGAAGGATGAGAAGAAGGAGAAGGAGAAGGATGAGAAGAAGGAGAAGGATGAGAAGAAGGAGAAGGAGAAGGATGAGAAGAAAGAGAAGGATGAGAAGGAGAAGGATGAGAAGAAGAAGGATGAGAAGAAGAAGGATGAGAAGAAGGAAAAGGATGAGAAGAAGAAGGATGAGAAGAAGGAGAAGGATGAGAAGAAGGAGAATGATGAGAAGAAGGAGAAGGATGATAAGAAGGAGAAGGAAGAGAAGAAGGAGAAGGAGAAGGATGAGAAGAAGGAGAAGGATGAGAAGAAGGAGAAGGATGAGAAGAAGGAGAAGGATGAGAAGAAGGAGAAGGATGAGAAGAAGGAGAAGGAGAAGGATGAGAAGAAGGAGAAGGATGAGAAGAAGAAGGATGAGAAGAAGGATGAGAAGAAGGAGGAGAAGGATGAGAAGAAGAAGGATGAGAAGAAGGAGAAGGATGAGAAGAAGGAGAAGGAAGAGAAGAAGGAGAAGGAGAAGGATGAGAAGGAGAAGGATGAGAAGAAGGAGAAGGATGAGAAGAAGGAGAAGGATGAGAAGAAGGAGAAGGAGAAGGATGAGAAGAAGGAGAAGGATGAGAAGAAGAAGGATGAGAAGAAGGATGAGAAGGATGAGAAGAAGGAGAAGGATGAGAAGAAGGAGAATGATGAGAAGAAGGAGAAGAAGGAGAAGGATGAGAAGAAGGAGAAGGATGAGAAGGAGAAGGAGAAGGATGAGAAGAAGGAGAAGGAGAAGGATGAGAAGAAGGAGAAGGATGAGAAGAAGGAGAAGGATGAGAAGGAGAAGGAGAAGGATGAGAAGGAGAAGGATGAGAAGAAGGAGAAGGAGAAGGATGAGAAGAAGGAGAAGGAGAAGGATGAGAAGAAGGAGAAGGATGAGAAGAAGGATGAGCAGAAGGAGAAGGATGAGAAGAAGGAGAAGGATGAGAAGAAGGAGAAGGATGAGAAGAAGGATGAGAAGAAGGATGAGAAGAAGGAGAAGGATGAGAAGAAGGACAGTTCTGTGACAGTTTCTGTCTATTTCTGACAGTTCTGGGACATTCACTCCATACAGCGGTTTCAACCGCTGTATGGAGGGAATGTCATAGAACTGTCAGAAATAGACTATTAATGACAGTTCTGGGACTGTCCTTCCATGCAGCGGTTGAAACATTGTATGTATTTGTTTCCATAAATGGATCCATTTATGGAAACAAATACATACAATGTTTCAACCGCTGCATGGAAGGACAGTCCCAGAACTGTCATTAATAGTCTATTTCTGACAGTTCCATGACATTCCCTCCATACAGCGGTTAAAACAGCTGTATGCAGTGAATGTCCCAGAACTGTCATAAATAGTCTATTTCTGATAGATCTGGGACATTCACTCCATACAGCTGTTTTAACCGCTGTATGGAGGGAATGTCATGGAACTGTCAGAAATAGACTATTAATGACAGTTCTGGGACTGTCCTTCCATGCAGCGGTTGAAACATTGTATGTATTTGTTTCCATAAATGGATCCATTTATGGAAACAAATACATACAATGTTTCAACCGCTGCATTGAAGGACAGTCCCAGAACTGTCATTAATAGTCTATTTCTGACAGTTCCATGACATTCCCTCCATACAGCGGTTAAAACAGCTGTATGCAGTGAATGTCCCAGAACTGTCATAAATAGTCTATTTCTGATAGATCTGGGACATTCACTCCATACAGCTGTTTTAACCGCTGTATGGAGGGAATGTCATGGAACTGTCAGAAATAGACTATTAATGACAGTTCTGGGACTGTCCTTCCATGCAGCGGTTGAAACATTGTATGTATTTGTTTCCATAAATGGATCCATTTATGGAAACAAATACATACAATGTTTCAACCGCTGCATTGAAGGACAGTCCCAGAACTGTCATTAATAGTCTATTTCTGACAGTTCCATGACATTCCCTCCATACAGCGGTTAAAACAGCTGTATGCAGTGAATGTCCCAGAACTGTCATAAATAGTCTATTTCTGATAGATCTGGGACATTCACTCCATACAGCTGTTTTAACCGCTGTATGGAGGGAATGTCATGGAACTGTCAGAAATAGACTATTAATGACAGTTGTGGGACTGTCCTTCCATACAGCGGTTGAAACATTGTATGTATTTGTTTCCATAAATGGATCCATTTATGGAAACAAATACATACAATGTTTCAACCGCTGCATTGAAGGACAGTCCCAGAACTGTCATTAATAGTCTATTTCTGACAGTTCCATGACATTCCCTCCATACAGCGGTTAAAACAGCTGTATGCAGTGAATGTCCCAGAACTGTCATAAATAGTCTATTTCTGATAGATCTGGGACATTCACTCCATACAGCTGTTTTAACCGCTGTATGGAGGGAATGTCATGGAACTGTCAGAAATAGACTATTAATGACAGTTCTGGGACTGTCCTTCCATGCAGCGGTTGAAACATTGTATGTATTTGTTTCCATAAATGGATCCATTTATGGAAACAAATACATACAATGTTTCAACCGCTGCATTGAAGGACAGTCCCAGAACTGTCATTAATAGTCTATTTCTGACAGTTCCATGACATTCCCTCCATACAGCGGTTAAAACAGCTGTATGCAGTGAATGTCCCAGAACTGTCATAAATAGTCTATTTCTGATAGATCTGGGACATTCACTCCATACAGCTGTTTTAACCGCTGTATGGAGGGAATGTCATGGAACTGTCAGAAATAGACTATTAATGACAGTTCTGGGACTGTCCTTCCATGCAGCGGTTGAAACATTGTATGTATTTGTTTCCATAAATGGATCCATTTATGGAAACAAATACATACAATGTTTCAACCGCTGCATTGAAGGACAGTCCCAGAACTGTCATTAATAGTCTATTTCTGACAGTTCCATGACATTCCCTCCATACAGCGGTTAAAACAGCTGTATGCAGTGAATGTCCCAGAACTGTCATAAATAGTCTATTTCTGATAGATCTGGGACATTCACTCCATACAGCTGTTTTAACCGCTGTATGGAGGGAATGTCATGGAACTGTCAGAAATAGACTATTAATGACAGTTCTGGGACTGTCCTTCCATGCAGCGGTTGAAACATTGTATGTATTTGTTTCCATAAATGGATCCATTTATGGAAACAAATACATACAATGTTTCAACCGCTGCATTGAAGGACAGTCCCAGAACTGTCATTAATAGTCTATTTCTGACAGTTCCATGACATTCCCTCCATACAGCGGTTAAAACAGCTGTATGGAGTGAATGTCCCAGAACTGTCATAAATAGTCTATTTCTGATAGATCTGGGACATTCACTCCATACAGCTGTTTTAACCGCTGTATGGAGGGAATGTCATGGAACTGTCAGAAATAGACTATTAATGACAGTTGTGGGACTGTCCTTCCATACAGCGGTTGAAACATTGTATGTATTTGTTTCCATAAATGGATCCATTTATGGAAACAAATACATACAATGTTTCAACCGCTGCATGGAAGGACAGTCCCAGAACTGTCATTAATAGTCTATTTCTGACAGTTCCATGACATTCCCTCCATACAGCGGTTAAAACAGCTGTATGCAGTGAATGTCCCAGAACTGTCATAAATAGTCTATTTCTGATAGATCTGGGACATTCACTCCATACAGCTGTTTTAACCGCTGTATGGAGGGAATGTCATGGAACTGTCAGAAATAGACTATTAATGACAGTTGTGGGACTGTCCTTCCATACAGCGGTTGAAACATTGTATGTATTTGTTTCCATAAATGGATCCATTTATGGAAACAAATACATACAATGTTTCAACCGCTGCATTGAAGGACAGTCCCAGAACTGTCATTAATAGTCTATTTCTGACAGTTCCATGACATTCCCTCCATACAGCGGTTAAAACAGCTGTATGCAGTGAATGTCCCAGAACTGTCATAAATAGTCTATTTCTGACAGTTCTGGGACATTCACTCCATACAGCGGTTTCCGGCAAAAAGTGTATGTGCAGAGTTCCTCTATTCTGCAGATACACTTAGAGGAGCTCTGCAGATACACTTAGAGGAGCTCTGCACATACACTTTTTTCCGGTTTGGAATTATTCTTATTTTCATCCTACTTCTTCTTCTTCTTCTTCATCCTCATCCTCATCCTCTTCTTCTTCTGAGGATGAGGATGAAGAAGAAGAAGAAGAAGAAGAAGAAGTAGGATGAAAATAAGATTAATTCCAAGCCGGCAAAAAGTGTATGTGCAGAGCTCCTCTAAGTGTATCTGCAGAGCTCCTCTAAGTGTATCTGCAGAATAGAGGAACTCTGCACATACACTTTTTGCCGGCTTGGAATTATTCTTCTTTTCATCCTACTTCTTCTTCTTCTTCTTCTTCATCCTCATCCTCAGAAGAAGAGGATGAGGATGAGGATGAGGATGAGGAAGAAGAAGAAGAATGAAAAGAAGAATAATTCCAAGCCGGCAAAAAGTGTATGTGCAGAGTTCCTCTATTTCTGACAGTTCTCTCACAGCTTCTTCACATGTACAGCGGTTGAAATATCTGTATCCTAAATGGAAACTAATAGATACAAATTGTATCTATTAGTTTCCATTTAGGATACAGATGTTTCAACCGCTGTACATGTGAAGAAGCTGTGAGAGAACTGTCAGAAATAGAGGAACTCTGCACATACACTTTTTGCCGGCTTGGAATTATTCTTCTTTTCATCCTACTTCTTCTTCTTCTTCTTCTTCTTCTTCTTCTTCTTCTTCATCCTCATCCTCATCCTCTTCTTCTGAGGATGAAGAAGAAGAAGAAGTAGGATGAAAAGAAGAATAATTCCAAGCCGGCAAAAAGTGTATGTGCAGAGTTCCTCTATTTCTGACAGTTCTCTCACAACTTCTTCACATGTACAGTGGTTGAAACATCTGTATCCTAAATGTAAACTAATAGATACAATGTTTCAACCGCTAAACATGTGTTCCTTCTGTCAGAGAACTGTCAGAAATAGCGGAGCTCACTGCAGGGACACTTTTGCCGGCTGATCGGGAAATGTTCGATTCGCGCACCCGAAGTAGGCAAAATTTCGGTTTCGACACGAATCGAATATTTCCTGAAATTCGACTCGAATTCCGGTTCGCCTAGTTCGATTCGCTCATCTCTAGTCATCACGCTAGTCAGTGATAAATGTAAAAAAAAGATTATTCAATTAGATTGTGAAGTATGTCTGTTTTCTGTCACCAAATACATTCACCTTTTCTACTTTGTTTTGTGCGGCTTTAATTCTAATTCTCAATAGCGATGAGACAAACTGCCCTGGGTTTGGTTTGGTTTGGCAAGGCTTTGCTGAATTTCAAAGTTTGGATCCTGAACCTGAACCCCATTGAAATCGATGGGAGCCCACTCTGTCAAATTAAAAATGTCCTTTTTCTGGGCTAATAGGCAATAGCATGGAGGGGTGCCGATGCCCTGTGAAACTTGCCAATTCAAAAAAATGTGTTTACCAATTCCATGTGGCCAGGATCATTTGCAAAGAAAAAAGAGTTTTACATTGACCCTGCTCCTTTCTGCCTGATATGGATTTTAAGGGGAATGCCATAGTTCACAGGGACTCCAAAAAATAAATTGTGAGATCCCCCTAAAAACCCATACCAGTGCCTTAATCTGAGCATGTAGGAAAAGACTCCTGAACTACACCAGGCCACATGCCCTCAACACAGGGGGTGCCTTGCCAGGATGGTTTCCCCCCCCCCCAACTCCCAGCAAAGCACCTTGTCCCAACGTTGATGTATTGTGGAGTGGGTGGGAGGAGTTGTCCAAGATTGAATATACCTTGAACAACATTCTGCTTTCCAACACTGTGTTTAAAGACTCCAACTCCAACTCCAATCCAAAAACATCACTGGCCTTGCGAATCAGTTTGTTAAGCCTGTTGATGTTAGCCACACTAAGCCTGCTTCCCCAGCATGCTACTACATACAGGAGAGCACTAGCCACCACAGACTCATAAAACACCTTTAACATTGTCCGGCAGATGTTAAAAGAGCTAGCTTAGCCTCCTCCAGAAAAAAAAAAAACAACTAAATACGTATACACTGTGTATATACACACACTATATTGCCAAACGTATTGGGACACCTGTCTTTACACGCACATGAACTTTAATGGCATCCCAGTCTTCAGTCCTCTGTAGGTTGATAATGTTCATTTCCATCAAACGATGGGGCACCCTTACATTCCTAACACATTACTCAGTCCATATCAGTATAGATATCCAGCATGATATTTTCCCCCATTGAGATCTGATGTGTTTTCAAAGTGTCCCTTTAAGTTTTTTTGAGCAGTATATATATATATATATATATATATATATATATATATATATATATATCCAAACTTATTGGGACACTCCTGCTTTACACGCACATGAACTTTAATGACATCGCAGTCTTAGTCCGTAGGGTTCAATATTGAGTTGGCCCACCCTTTGCATTATAAAAGCTTCAGCTCTTCTGGGAAGGCTGTCCACAAGGTTTAGGATTCTTCTAGAAGTGCATTTGTGAGGTCAGGCACTGATGTTGGACAAGAAAGCCTGGCTCGCAGTCTCTGCTCTAATTCATCCCAAAGGTGTTCTACTGGGTTGAGGTCATGACTCAGACAGGCCAGTCAAGTTCCTCCACCCCAGATTCGCTCATGCATGTCTCTATGGACCTTGCTTTGTGCACTGGTGCTCAGGCATGTTGGAACAGGAAGAGGACATCACCAAACTGTTCCCACAAAGTTGGCAGTATGGTGTGCTGATGCCTTAATAGTTCCCTTCACTGGAACTAAGGGGCCAAGTCCAAACCCTGAAAAACAACCTCACACCATAATCCCCCTCCACCAAACTGTACACTTGGCACAATGCAGTCAGGCAAATACTCCTGGCAACCGCCAAACCCAGGCACGTTGCTGTTGTTCCCAGTTGCTTCCACTTTGCTATAATACCAGTTTACCATGGAATATTTAGTAGCAAGGAACTTTCATGGATGGACTTATTACAATCTATCATAGTACTATGCTTGACATCACTGAGCTCCTGAGAGCGACCCATTTCACAAATGTTTGTAGAAGCAGCCTGCGTGCCAAGGTGCTTGATTTTATACACCTGTGGCCATGGAGGTAATTGGAACACTTGAATCCAATGATCTGGAGGGGTGTCCCAATACTTTTGGAAATATAGTGTGTATATATATATATATATATATATATATATATATATATATATATATATATGAAGGGGGGAGAAGTGTCATCATCATTGTCCAAATATGGCCACCACACAAAGGTAAGGTCAAACACGCTTTCCCAACATTCTGAGTGTAATAACTGGCAATAGTGCTCTGACCAGCTTAAAATAGGTAAGTTTCACTTTAAGACTCCATCCACATCGATATGAAAAATAAAGTAAAAAAAATCTCATAATGCAGTTTTAGAGTAAATAGTTTTAATGTATTAAAAAAGATTAAAATCACTCATCAGAACAGTGCATTTGTAACATCCAGTGCACCAGATAGATCATTTTTTTTAAAAACCTCTTCATACGATTATATTGCCCCTTGAAGGATGCATATCCCTGGATAGATGTCTAAAATGGCCAAACTTACACTTTCGAGCGTGATTATGTCACATGGCCCTGCTTCCTGATGTATTTCATCATGTGAGCAATGACCTCATCATAGGTCATCCCTAAATAGCACCTTTGTAAGAAAAAAAAAAGTTCCTATGATTGCGTGAGAATCTAGCATATGAAAGTTTTTGTATCTCAGCAGAGACATGTTCCAAACCCTGCCTGTACATGACAGTTGAATTCTCAGTGAGGTAGACAAACATATGGGTGGCTAGCTTCACCTATTGACAAGTTCTGCACTGATCTAACCTCCCTTCCAAAGTTCACATTAAGTTCTTATTTCAAAAAGTTTCATTAGTTCATAGGCAAGGGGTGTTTATAACAACTCCAGAACAAAAATCATGTTTTATTTCAGGAATGAAGTCTGCAAACTCGTATTAGATTTGAAATCCCGTTGAACGAAGCTGTAGTTTAAAATGACCAAATATGACCTTTTTTATGTTTTTTACACTTTACATTTACAGGTTGGGTGATATTGTTTTCACATATATATTTTGTCTGGTAATCATTAATTACAAGTTATTTTAAAAAAGATCAAAAAATTTTTTCAATCAGTAAAATCCAGCCTCAATTAAACAAGGCATTATTTTCAGAGTTGACTTCAGATTCACTGAGCTAATTTTATGCAAAATTAACATCAGTAATTCAATTAATTATAATATGCTTAATTGGTAAATGATTGTTAATGTGGGTAATTTCTAAACAACATGCATATCTGCTAATAGTAACTAAGCTATCATGTTTGTGTATGAAAACATTACCATTCTGGATAGTTGGGGTTTTTTTTCACAGCATTCTACTCAACTTTAGGTCACATGTATAAAAATATGTATTACTTATTATTTTTAAAATATAGGTTTAGCATGTAAGAAATTTTTTAACAACAGTTTAACTAAAACTGATATTTTACTGTGCAGGTAAACTCATACATTAGCTTATTTTATGTTCATGTAGCAAACTCCCATTTATTGTAATTTAAATGTATTTAAGTTTTACTGAGAATGCAACAGGATGGAAATGGAGAGAATAAGAGAAATAGCAGAACTCAGCTCTAGGAGGAGAGTATGTTTTTTCATTGTATATCAATATTTAGCATTTTTCTCTTCATGAAGTTTTTAGGTTGTTTTTATGGCTCTATTGTACTCTGTCAAGCAAGATATCACTTATGTTCCTATCACCAAATTCTTCAAGGTCTTCACTGTTTGCAGTTTGATTTTATTAGTTAGAGTGTCTAATTTCCACTGCAAATCCATCATTCTATAATCGTTGGATCCAACACACACTTTGGGTTCTTTTACCAGATTCCCTCATGATGAATCAGGGGAATCATATTAAACAGACAGGCTGAAACATTTATGCCTTTGATCTATCGCTAGAACTTTAAAAAGACTGTGTTAATGTCTAAATTAAGTCCTCACTAAATCATTTAAGGCTTGTGTAGTGTTTCACCGTCCCATCATGAACAGGTCTCTGAAGGTTTGGTCTACATCTACATCAGTCTGAGACTGTCATCCTTTTTTGAATGTTGTTTCAAATCTTGTTGATGCCAAAAAACAAACTGCATCAGAAACTTTTCTTTCTGTTAGGTCCAGGCACAGAGTTTCTTCTTCAGATTGGCAATGATGGTTTTCTCAAACTGTTGGGCAATATCATCAACAGTAAACTTTTAACCAGTGATAATATCAACATTGCTTTCAAGACTTGGATCACCTGCTGGTGGCACAGTGTTTTTCCTGTGTGCCATATACCCAATTATTGATTCTCCCCCTCTTGACCTTGATCCTAATTCCAACTGTGTTCCTGTTCCTGTTCCTGTACCTGCATCTTGTACCCTGCTACCTTTTATCTAGTCCCTTTCCTGATTTGTGTCCCTGGTTATATTTCTTGTATCTACTTGCTTACTCTGTTATTGCATGTTCCCCCTTAACTTAAACAGTATTATATCCACATAAATTCACTTGTGCGCCCCCTTCATGATCAGATTCCAGATGCCACGGTCCACCAAACTCCCCATGGCACAGCCCTTTAGATTTCACATGACACAGCCTGTCTGATTCCCCATGACACAGTCCATCAGGCCATTGTTTGCTTTTTAGACCTACTTTAACTGGTAATTGTGCAGTCATGCAACACTGTACCAAAATCATTTTATTTTTCAAACAAATAGAGATTTCTTTTGGTGGGGTTTTTAATTTTTAAAGAAAATAGACCTAAACATTGAAAAAAAAACATATTTAATATTTTTTTTTGCTTTCTGATATAAAACGTTTAAAATTTAATCCCCAAAAATTTAATTTCTTCATAAATTTTGCACAAAATATATTCTGCTACATGTCTTTGATAAAAAAAAATCCCAATAAGTGTACAGTATATTGAATGATTTGTGTGAAAGTAATAACACCTACAAACTATGGTATATATACTGGAATTTTTTTTTATACTACTACTGGTGGTGATCAGCAATTTATAATGGGATTGCAGCAGGCAGCCTGACACTAACTGACGCTAGGGGGAACTAAATAACTGCCAGTGACATTACCAGTGACATACATTAATACAGTGACCTGTGATAATAATATACACTGTCACTGTACTAATGACACTGGTTGGGAAGGGGTTAACATCTAGGTTGATAAAGGGGTTAAATGTGTGCCTAACTATGTGTAATGTGTGTACAGCGTGCTGATTTTACTAATAGATCTCTAAGTTTCTCATCCCTGTTTTGCAGGCTTCTTCTGACTATCATCTGTTCCCCAATCTCAAAAAACACCTAAAGGGACAACGATTTGGTAGTGTTCCGGCGGCAACTAATGCTGCAAATGAGTGGTTACACCAGCAGTCAGAAGAATTTTATTTTCACTTAAGAAGTGACTTAAGAAGCTTTGGGGGTGTGGCTTGAGCCTGGAGGATGATGGCCACCTAACCCGCTAGCTCTGACACACAGAGAGAACCCTCTCCAGGTACAGTTGAAAGAAAAAGTATGTGAACCCCTTGGGATTACGTGGAGTTTTGTATGAATTGGGCATAAAATGTGCTCTGAACGTCATCTAAGTCACAATAGAAGAACACAGTCTGCTGAACATAATACTACACAAACATTAGATGTTGCCATGGTTTAATTGCACATAACATGTAAACATTCACAGTGCAGGGAGGAAAAAGTATGTGAACCTTTGGACTTAATAACTGGTTGACCCTCCTTTGGCAGCAATAACCTCAACCAAACGTTTCCTGTAGTTGCAGATCAGACCTGCACAACGATCATGATTTGTGTAAGCTTTGCTGGCCTTTTAGGAGACGTATTATAAGTGCACCACATTTTCCTTTTTCTCCTGTTGCTAGAATCGTTGAGTAGTTTGAAGGGGACTCTTCACATATGCTACCAGCAACATAACCAATACCCAAACCTTTGATTATCCCATTTGTATCTATGCTCTCCTTACAGCATTATGAAGATATTGCCTTTTCTCCGTGTGTCGTTACTCTTATGTTTGATCTCGTTACCCACATAATTATTTGCATTCCCTTTAATACAGGTGTTGTCCTTTGGACTCAATCATACCCCCACACAGTAGTTTCCTTTGAGTCTGACTAACCCTGTCAGTGCCAGAATAAAAAAGGACGGAGTAGCCGGACTACCCCGTCGCCAGATTCTTGAACAGTTGTTCTGTTCACTCCCCTCATTCTCATACATGGCTGAGTTGAGGCGGTTATTAGACCTCTTCTTTACCCCTTCCTCCCCTCTCACTTACACCCCTCCTCCCTTTCTCCTTCACCACCCTCATTCTCTCCTCCTTGGGTTTTTTTTTCATCTGTTTTGGACTTGCAACTCTCTGAGGTGTCGCACTGAAAACCTGCCTGTACTCACCTTGCCCAACACTCACAACTACTGACATATATGAAAAGCTTACGAGCAGATGTGCTCTTTATTCAGGAAACTCATTTCCGCGCTGACCATATCCCTAAATTTTCCAACTCAATGTACCTGACAGTATACCATGCAGTCAATACAGAGGTGAAAGCAAAAGGTGTATCCATCTTAATTCCGAAGAGACTCCCACTTACGATTACTGGTTCTCTTGAGGACACAGAAGGTTGGTTCCTCTTTCTTAAAGGTTTCTTCCATAACAGGTCGATCATGCTGGTCAACATATATAGCTCTAATACTGCTCAAGTCAGCTTCTTCCGTAAAATCTCAAAAGCATTAACGAATTTCCAATTGGGCATCCTGGTTTTGGGTGGCGACTTTAATGTGGCCTTAAACCCACTGGAGGACACCTCGAGGGGTACATCTTCGAAAACATATCGAGCACTTAAACAAATCAAAATGGAACTTAAACACCTCCTCCTGCATGACACATGGCGTACTTTACATCCGTCTAATAAAGACTTTACATTCTTCTCTAAGCCCCATAATCGCTATTCTAGAACTGACTATCTTTTTCTCTTGCAAAAAGATCTCCCTACCTTGAAGTCGGCTTCAATTGAACCAATGATCATTTCAGACCATCACCCCATTACTATGACCATCAACCTCCCAGATGCCCAAATCACTCTAAAAACTTGGAGACTTGATCCGTTCCTTCTTACAGACCCATCTATGACTCCTAAAATTCGAGAATGTCTGCTCAACTACTTTCGTGAAAATGTATCCTCAGAAACGACCCCACTCACTCAATGGGAAGCACATAAGTGTGTGACATGTGGGCTTCTACTTGCAATCCCAGCCTCACAAAGATATGCGGCACAGGCTTCTTTAAACTCGTTACTCCAGAAAGTACGCTAGTTAGAGTGCTCCCATAAACGTAAATAGGTCTTGACCATTGATGCTGACCTAGTAACTCCACGTAAACAATTACTGGAAGACCTGGAAAGGAAAATTAAACGTAACTTTGCTTTATCTCAAAAACTGTTCTATGAACATAGAAACAAAAGTGGTAAGTTCCTAGCGAGGGCACTGCAAGCGAAAAAAGCAGCTCACACCATACACCAAATCCGTACCCAGCAAGGTCAAATACTTAAAACATCCCCGGACATAGCAGCGGAATTTGAAAATTATTATACAACCCTCTATAACCTCCCACAAGCTCTACAGCCAACAGGAGATAATAGATCACGTACAGACATTATCCAAGCTTTTCTAACACAATACCTTCCCAAACCTACTTCACAAGCAAAATCAAGTGAACTAGATGGGGCACTGACACTTGCAGAACAATCTCACAGAAAGGCAATCTCACAACTAAAGCCAGGCAAGAGCCCAGGCCCGGATGGGTTTACGACAACTTACTACAAAAACTTTATGGAGATTCTCGCACAACAATTCTTAAATGTGTTTAACTCACTAGACACCCTGGACAGCCCATGAGATTTCTTTCTGAAGCTCATATCACACTCATACCAAAAGAAGACAAGGATGCGACATCGACGGCCAACTATCGCCCAATCTCCCTATTGAATGTAGATCTGAAAATCTTTGCAAAAATAATAGCGAACCGCCTCTTACACATCATTGAGTCCACCATATCAACTGACCAAGTTGGGTTTGTGCCAGGAAGAGAGGCAAAAGATAACATCATACGAGCTCTAAACATACATCACTGGTTATATCTGTGTGGTCCTCCCGTGCTCTGGGTCCCCTATTACATTAAACTAAAAGGCTGCTAACACCTTACCATATACCTGATGGAAAGTGACAAATTGAAGACTAATTGGTGCTGTGCTATCTCTAGGTGATGAATAAACTCCTGTGATATTAATACCCCACACAGTGTACAAACTTGTAAATAAATATACACAAAACCACAATAAATAATTGAATAGAATGCGCAGGAAAACATCTAAATTGTGGATAATAGTGAATACCACCCAAACGTAAAAATGTGTAACTTAGGTACACCACTAGAAATAAAATAGGTGACTATGGTTGAACAAAACACACAATTACAAAGTAAATATATATATATATATATATATATATATATAACTTCTTTTTGAATGTACCCAAAAAAAAACGTGATCTCAGTGATACAAATACAACAACACAAATTTTATCCTGCAACTGACTAGTTGCTATAGGAAATGCTCCCAAAATGTAAGTGTTCACAGTGAACATAGTAAAAGATAAGTGGAAGTGAAAAAATAAAATATAAATAAATAAATGAATAAACAGTAGAAACTTGTGTAGATGAAAAAATAAAACTGCAAAGTTATTTCTGCAACAAACATCTATTGCTGAAATACGCTGAAACTTACGGATTCAAGTAAAAATGTGAAAAAAAATAAAATACACGTGAAATCACAAAACAGTGACCCCTAAATCAGGGGTATGTGAAATAGATGGTGTACAAGTGACATGAATAATATGAACAAAATGGGTCCTGATTATCATACAAAGGACCCGATGATGACAAGTCCCATGAACTACATACACTCCAGCCAAAACGTGAAGTCCAATACACCTAAAAATGGTGAAGGTGTCTTGTAGTTCTTAGATAGTGCTGATATTGTGAAGGTGAATACACAATGCAATAAGACCCAACACTAGGCGAAATGCCCCCTCACCTCCATGAAGTGACCCTGCAGGGCCAAAAAGCCTTTCTCATACATTATCGCATCAACCAGGAACCAGAACCCACTTCCACAGATATCAGGTCAGCAGATGGGTCAATCCCCCTCACTGGTGGATATCAGCACAGCAGGAACCCTCTCCAGAGCAGTAAGTATAAGAACAGCCAAAACTCATACTGCTGAAAGAATGTAAAAGAAAATGCTCCCATAGTGTAATAATGTCATGGATTTAATAAAAGAAACAAACACATTCCTCTCACGATCACCCTTGACTACACCATCTCTTCAAAGATGGCATCCTTTTGACAAGAGAATGCCTGATAGACAAATGGCCAACAATAACCTTGATCCCATGGATGTATATGCAGCTCCATCATTTCCTACACTGCCCAACCCATCAGAGGGTGCTTGTAAGACCCCTTACCCAATTTGAGAAAATCTGCTCCACAGATTCCCCACAGAGACATTTGGTCTCTAAGCCACACACATATCTAGGAAACGAAAAGAAAGTCACATCTACAAAGGCCTGCGTAGTCTGGAGTAGAGATCTGCAACTAGACTTGTCATTAGACCATTGGGATATTGTGTATATGGTAATATACATAAAGGCTCCATGTGTGTTTTGACCCAAGAAAATAACTACAAACTGACCTACTCAAGATGGTATAAAGTTCCATCCTTACTCCACAGATTCGATCCTAGTATCTCTAACTCCTGTTGGAGATGCCACCAGGCGATTGGTACTCTTCTTCATATATGATGGAACTGCCCAATGCTCCAACCATTCTGGAGCAAAATACACTCAATAATTGCTCAGGTAACAACTTACTCCCTGGACCTATGTCCTGCACAATTCTTACTACATCACTCATCTCTCTCTTTTAAAATGTACACTAAGTCACTGACCATGCATATGGTGAATGCAGCCAAGCAGTGCATATCAATACATTCCCTTGGTCCGGGAATGGTTTACTCGAATAAACAAAGTAGCCGAAGTGGAGGAACTCATTTCTGTAGCAAAAGACCCCATGAGAAATTCAGGAAAGTGTGGGTATGCTGGAGTCATTTTAAAACAATGGACACCTATCACCAACTGCTGAAAAACCCCACCCTTTCATCCACATGAGAATATTCCCTCATATCTATATATAGATACTATATATATGTAGATACCTCAGGTGTTATGAACATAACATACACCCAACCTAACTGAGACCGATTAACAAATCACATATAATGCTGAGACTGACATATATATCATGGAATACAACACATGTCAACCAAGACTGAAGTACAGAGAAGCTGAATGTTACCCTGAATACCATGGATAACCTGGCCCGGAGTAGTTGCGTCCAAACCCCCCCCCCTAATTTTTTTTTTCTTCTTCTCTTTGCTCTCTATTTTATTGTTCCTCCTATCCTGCACTCCTTCCATCCCCTTCCCATTGCTTCCCTGGATAATATAGAATTAGACATCATTTTTAAACTGCCGGGAAGGAGTAAAAACTCTTTTTGGTTTGTTTTTAGTTAGAATTAACTAACTGAAGACTCTCAGGTACAAATACAGATAATAAGCTATCACCCTAGTGGTGGACATTAAATGACCATCTTGTATATTTTGTTTTGTCTCTGTTTTTCTTTTGCCATTGTTTTCTGCATTGTTATGCAATGAAACTATGTATAATCTAGATGTATAACCCGACATGGGACACTTGCATTGGTTTGTACTATACATGATCAGAATGTAACCTGTCCATGTTATTACTGTGCTTCTTTTCTCAATAAAATGTTTTTGGGAAAAAAAAAGAAGCTGTAGGACAGATGTTGCAAGTGCATTGACTTCCTGGTAGAATATGTAGCATAGTGTGGCAGTTACAGCTTCCTAGCTCAATTTTTTCTGGATAAGGCTCAATACATATCAGCAGCCCCATGTATATCAGTACAACTCTGTTTTTCAGAAGTTCTAGGAAGAAAAGAAAACTAACACAGCCACAACATCCAAGGATTGGTAAGTTGCAATATAATACAATTTTGGCTTTGGGTTTATTACCCCTTTAAGGATTTTAAGGACTGTGTCTTTCTATTTTTCAAGTTCCTTTTTAGGATATTTTTTTCCTGTTGTCTGAAATAACCTAAAAACAATACAAGACAAAACAGAAAAAAAGGAAAATGTCCAGAAATGCTATTGATACTATTGTATTCTTTTTGGGGGTTACTACTTATTTATTCATCATAGCATGCATGAACATTATCACCAATCATGATCATACATGATGTGACGAAAAAGTTAATATACCAAAAAATGAGGAAAATGTTTTATTTTGATCTTTTCATGTATTTTCTTGTTATTTGAGTTTTTTAAACAACACATTAGCACTTTAAACATTGAAAATAATTGTGTTACTGCCTCTTCAAATGATTTAGGTTGCTACATGGACTCTGCTTCTGATTTCCTTTGCACAGTCGTATTCCAACTGGGAGAGGGAGGGCCAGCACTAGGAGCCAATCAGACTCAGCTGTGCTCACAGGAGGCGAGAACAGAGCCAATTACTTATCAGTATGCTGATGCTCCTTCCCTGTCCAATCAGTAGGCTACAGGCAGGGAGGGGACACCACTGTATTCCTTAACCTCCCTGGCGGTATTCCTGAGTGTAGCTCAGGGTTAACTTTCAGTACCAAAAGCTGTAACCCCCGAGCTACACTCGGGATTACCCTGCAGCGTTGCGCAGTGATCCCTCTTGCACTTACCTTGTCCTTCACTCCTGCGATTTCCCCCTGCAGCATCCCCGGCCATCTCCTCCGGCCAATGCCGGCATCCATCTTCCGGTTTCCGGTCCCTGAGAGCGTCAGGATATGCGGGACGTACGGGGGACGGAATCGGCGGGAAATTTAAAAATCTTAAAAAATGACATTCACTCAATACACTAAAATCACATAGTAAAACATTACTGTATCAAACCATTTCACATACATTTTGTCCCGAGTGCTTTGTCCTGTGCCCTGCCTGCATTTTTACTGTTCTTTCTGCCTGGAAACTGAGAAACGTTCATGACGTCCAAAAAGCGTCCCTTAAGAACAAAAGCGGTTTTAGACCAGCTAGAGAACAGCGACCATAAATCAGAACCACTTGCAGAATTGAGTGATAATGATTCGTGGGGAAATTCGTCATCAGACACTGAAAAAGATTTTGCAACTAAGCTCAGTAATATGCGAACTGCACTCTATTTCAAATTTCAGTGTTTTTGGTTTAGTTATATTATTGAATTAAATGTATTATTATAATATTATTATTTTTTATGATTATTTATTATATTATAATTTATGATTTCGTGTTTCAAATTTTATCTTACCCGGGATGTTTACTAGACTCTTGTTTGGACAGATTTCAGTGAGTTATTCCTAAAAATTACAGGCCTAAATTAAAAAAAACTACATATTTCCATGCAAAAAAATGTACCGCTTTGAGCACAGAAATATTGACATAACCGCTAGGGAGGTTAAAGATGAACTTCACTCTCTCAATCAACGCTGATTATTTTTAATCTTTATTCTGCTAGCATTAGTAAACACATAGGAAAGTACATCATATTTACACTGTACTTGTTTTAAATTTTATTTTTACATGTCTTAAGTTACTTCCTGGTTTTGAGGCCTGGGCAAATGATTACATACTTTCCAGAAGACTTCAGAAGGGGAGGAAGGGTTTTCTCAGCAAAGCACACCCTCTTTTCTGCATTCCAGAGCTAAGGGCAGATGAATCCCAGGAAGTAAATGCTGCATGAATCATCTGCCCTTAACTAAAATGGTGATGACAAGAAATGCTAGGCTGTGTTTTTCTAAGTGTTTTCTCAGCAAAATAAAGCATAGAGATATGGATGGATGGGGAAGTTTACTTTGAATATTAAAAATGAATTAAAAAGTGATTTTGGTTTGTGATGCTCAGATGCAGTGTAGTTCCACTTTAACTTTAACAGATAAAGAGACATATCCCTCCAGTGTGTGCAAGGATCACAAAAGTGGTTGGATACAGTCCAGATTTAAGATGACAAAGCTCAGCAAGCAGAATGGTTCAGAAATAGCTTGCAGTCTTTCAAGTATGATTTTGTGGGTTCTGATCTGTAGTTATATATCGTTTTATTTGCACAGAAAGTAACTGTTTTTTAGGAACTACAGTACATAGAGGTGATGCTATGTATCTGATGCAATAGCATTTTGGGGCAATATCCTTTAAATATGACTGAAAATGTAAAGGATGCACAACAATTAAAAAAGGATGAGAACATACTGACAGCGTACAGTGTGAGCTATTTTCATTGTGTATGATGAAATCACTGTTCTTTGGTGCCTGTGTCAATAACTAGTTCTGTGAACAATTCCAGCTCTGTAGCTTTGATGATGGCTTTTGCACCGCTTTGCCTGTCTTTGAGCTGTCAACGCATAATGAGAGGGATGGACAGAAGTGTTTGAGAGAACAGATGTTAACACTGAAAACTAGAATTTAAGGACTCTCAACTGGTGGGTTAGGGAAGCCCAGCTGGGAGAAGAAGACAATCTGCATTCAAAGAGCCCGCTCTGGGATGTGCGCCCCATGCAGGTATGCTTCTATTAAGAGACAGGAAGATACAACGCCAGTGCACACAAGTCACCCACTGAGAGATCAGCAGTCTGTACAGAAATGTCATGCTTGGCAGCTGGTGTAAGATCCTTCCCACTAGGTCTGGCACACACATTCTCAAAGTGTTCAGGGGAAAAAGATGCTTACAATGGGTTTTTTCAAATGAGATTGCATTAAAGAGAATAATTTGGCTTCTGTCGGCATTATCACATTAACATTAATCTAGCAGTTCATTTGCTATATGACTCCACTGATCACTTGTACTTTAAATATATAATGCATTGTATAGGTAGGGACATGAAGGATATATGTCATTCTTTTAGTTCCTTCGTTTTTGTGTTATCGTGTAAAAGATTCATTTGAGAGCATCAAAAGAACCTTTCATGCATTCAAATTGATATGTAGGACATGAAATGTTTGAGAGGGCTCATGGGCAGACAACTGTTGATTAAATAGATGGAAAGCTTATGCTGTGCTGAAAAATTTAGCAATGGATATTTTACCCTTTAAAAAAGGCATCATAAAGGATATGTCTGTTTTGTATAGTTGCTGTTAAAAGTGAAGTTTTTTTTTATTTCAGTTATATTTACCTAGGTGGATGCAGCATCGATCTGATGCTGTATCTGTCCCCCATCAGCTCTAAGGGTGAAAACTGAGCAATCAAAGACTGCTAATCACTCAGATCTCAGTTTTCAGTGAACAGAGAGCTGGTGACTGTCAGTCACTGCTGTCTGCTCTGCCCCCCCCCCAAGTGCTTATTGCAGCACTGGGCTGTTTTGGGGGCAGGATTGGCTCGCTAGGAGGCTGAGCCAGGTGCCAGCCCAGGCTACTGGGTGGATCCCAACCATATGGTTGCGATTTACCCCCAACCTGAGTGATGTCAGCTGGCAGCCGACTTTAGCCCACTATCGGCTAAAAATGGGTCACAGGAGTGCAGTTCGTTCTGCACTCCTGGGACTCATTTTCAGCTCACAGCAGGCTAAAGTCAGCTGTACTTTTCCTTTAAGTTTGTTTATTACAGGTATTTATATTGCACTGACAATTTACACAGCAAATATGCACTTGCATGGTACATGTATGGTACATGCACATCAGTCCCTACCCTAAAGAAGCTTACAGTCTAAGGTCCCTATCTTACATACATACTAGGGCCAATTTATACAGGAGACAATTAAGCTGCGAGCATATCTTTGGAGTATGGGAGGAAACTGGAGTACCCGGAGGAAATCCATGCAAGCACAGAGGAGAACATACAATTTTCATGCAAACAGTGTCCTGGCTATGATTCAAACTGGAGATCACAGTGCTGCAAGGCAGCAGTGCTAACCACTAATCCATGGTTCCCAAGCTGAAACACATCCAGTGACTTGGTATTGAATGAATAAAGGTCTAATGAAATGTTTGTTTGAAGTTGTTCCTATATGCAGTATGAATTATGTTTTAGTCTTCAGTAGTGTAAAGTCCCACTGTTTTTTTTTTATTATTTAAATATTTATTGATTTTTCAGATTAACAAGTTATACAAGTATATCCTTTATAAAAACATAAACACAGTATCAAGAACCTTAATCTTTTCATTTTATCGCCCCTCCAAACCCTCCCCTCCTACCCATGCACCACCCTTCCCCCCCCCTCCAACCCCTCCCCCACACCTCTGCATTTTCCTATTCCTTTCTGGAGATCCCAATCTCAACAAAAGAAGAAGCGAGTTAAACCCTATTGTTCTATGTTAGTCCCCCATCAACCTTAGATTTAACTTTGACTTTTTAAATTCATCCCATTTGTTCCATCGTATATGATGACTCTCCATCTTATCTTCATTCATATGGTACAGTTCCTCCAATCTACTTATTTGATCTACCCTGTCAACCCAGTCTTTTGTTTTCGGCACCTCCTGTCTCCTCCAAAACTTGGGTATGAATCCCTTTGCTGCATTCAAATAATACAGTAAACCAGATTATTTATATTTTTTGTCTGAAAGCTTGGTACTATGAAAAAGGCAAGTCTCTGGGTCTTTTAATACATCAACCTCTGAAATTTTTTGAATCAAACTCACTATTTTCCCCCAGTACTCTTTGATTTTAGGACACTCCCACCATATACAGTATGATACATTGGGCCTCTACCTCCACATCCACACCAACATAAAAGTGAATTATCTCCACTTAATCAATGTGCCACACTCGGTGTGATATACCATCTTGCCAGACACTTATAATTCATCTCTACCTCCTGCATATTTACATTTCCATGAATTATTCTATACATTTTCCTCTGTTTTTCCACATCCAATATTATTCCTATATCTCTTTCCCATTTTTCTATAAATGGAGGCCTTATAATAGTGTTTATTTCAGTGAGAATCTTATATATTTTAGAAGTTCAGTGTTTCCCATCTCCCCGTGTATCTAACAAGTGCTCAAAAGGGTTCCAATTCTCTCTTATTCTTAAAGGCTTTGAAGTCCCACTGTTTTGACCTTTTTGAATCAATACATTGAATTTTTTAGGAGGTGGAAACTGTTGATACCCTATTAACAATATGTTGTTTAAAAGTTAGGTACGGTATGCTATCTCTATACCTTTTGGGTGTAAGGACAGTGGATAAGGATTGGAAGCTCACATATGCTTGATTGGCCTTTATTTTTTGTAGCTTTCCCTTCATGTCAAAAGGGTTTACACAGCTAAGATATATCCATACTAGTTTAATCATTAATTTTGGGTCTTAGGCCATTTAACCAATTAAGGGTTAACTTATGATCACATAATAAATCCTTTGCTGTCTGGGAGCTACTGCTCTTTTGTGCCTTACACTGAAAATTAAACTCTGGTGTATCCTTAAGCCCTCCCTCTTCCCTCCCTTAACCCTTCCCCTTTTTTTAAAATTGCATTATACATTCATTTAATCCTTCAGTTCTCGGGGGTTATCTGGTGGAATTGTTGGTCCTACCTCTTCCTCTTCTGGTGGTGATGCTAGGCAGCCAAGAAGTACTGTGAGCCCAAGTTGCATGGCAATGCACCCACAAGGGCCATATCCATGACAGCCAGAATTCACAGGAAGTGGCCTGATTGATGTTGGCTGTCATTAAACCAGGAACAGTATCAATGGCAGGCTTCAGAGGGCATCACTGGAGCATGGAGAAGGTGGGTTGTCCTTTGGGGGAGGAAATATATTGTAAGAAGAAAATGGTGAAGTCACACTGTAATAAGAGATTTTATGCCCTAAGACATGCAAACTTTATAATGAGATGATGAATACAAACAGATATTTGAATTCATTGGTGTGTTCCCCTGTTTCAATCTTAATCAATCTTAATTTCTTAATTTTAATCAAACAAATAGAACTGGAGAAATAAGAAGGCTGAATCTCCCCAACAGTGAAGTAGACAGCAACATCAATTACAAACATCCACATGTAATAATCTTGTAAACAAAATATTGATGTAATTTTAGGACAAAAGTCTGTATAATCCAAATGCTGTATCTTTACGGGTAACAAGGTGGGATGAGCTCCACTACGTTTGGATTGAGCAGAGTTCCACAAATCTCAAAGAAGTTCAGATGCCAAACTGAAGCCCATTAAAATCAATGGGAGCTGAATCTGTTAAATTAAAACTATTTTCTGGGTTTATTATGGTAATAATACATGGTAGGGTAAATGCACAATTCCTTTAAATAAGGTGACTAGGGGACACCCTAATTCTACCTGTGATGGGGCACATCTCTCTGATGTACAGAAAGGGCTGCAGCAGCACTGACATTTACAAAGGAAAAACACTTTTAAAAATTCCAGTAAATTGGAGCGTGGCCTGGAGTATGATGGAATAGGACGCCGGTGGTTCACCTGATTCTTGAGGGACCCTGCATCCGAACAAACCATGTCTCCACTGAAGAAAGTCATCTCTGAAGCCTGCAGCCAGCTTGCTAAATTCTGGCGGCAGAAGAAAGACCAGCAGAATGAAGATGGAGCAGCTTCCTCATCTAACTAAGATCAGTCCATGGCTGACACTGAAAGTGCTGGAGGCTATTTCCACCTTCCAAAGCACACTCACAGCTAAAATAGAGGAGGTGAAAACTGACATGTTACACCAAAATATGTCTAAACCTTCGGAGCAAGTGACTGAGCTCGAGACCTGCATTGGCATGGCAAAAGACATACTACATTCCCTGCAGCATACCACGGGCCACGTGCAGCACCAGCTCCAGCAACTAATCTCCAAGCAAGATGACATGGAGCATCTCCTCCGCAGATGCGACCTAATGATTCATTGGTCTCCCGTAGAGTGCAGAGGGCTCTGACCCGGCAGATTTCTTGAGAACCTCCATGCTACCACCAATGGCAGGGAGGCCTTCTGACCAGTTAACACAATTATATAGAATTCATCGAGCATGTCTTACTCCTTGGTAGATTGCCAGCGTAACCGTAATCATATGTGTCCACTATGTGCCTCAGCTTCAGGCACCTTTTCCCATTTGCTTTGGGCATGCCCAATTATTCAGACATACTGACTCCAAGTAATCCGCTTTCTTCATGATGAAATGGGCTCACCAATTTTACTTGACTCTACACAATGCCTACTTGGCTTACTCCCAGATGTAGACATTGACAAATTCCTTGCTGTATTCTCGCATGAAATGCTCTTCATGGCCAGGAGAACAGAGGCATGGAATTTGATGCAAGTAATACCCCCTTCGATACAGGTTTGGATGAGGGGTATTAATTCCATACTCCTCTATAAAAAATTGATATATGAACATTGACAGTTGCCCAAACAAATATAAAAATGTATTGGATAGATGGTTGTCACATTCTTCGCATGTACATGATTATGATTTCCAGTACACGCTGTCATTATTGATGGTTGTTATCTGCCTTTCTGTGTCCATCATGTCTCAATTACTTCACTTTTTGTTCTAATTCCCAAGATTATCCCTATGCTTAATGCCTGAATACAGTCACACATGTTTTATGTTTTGATCTATAGTGGCATATTATGCACCAGCTATTATCTGTTCTCTCCTTTGATGCCTGTACCATGTACATTTTCTCAATAAAGTTGTTTTTTGATGTGAAAAAAAATGCCAGCAAATGACATGTCATTGACAGCTTTTCTATTTTTTTTTTTTTTTTTTTTAATAAAGTAGCAAACAGATTCCCCTCCAAAGGTTTGGTATGTATTCTGGAGGACCTACAGTATGTGCTGTTTTTTTTCTTTTTAAGAAATCAGCTTCTCATTCGTCAGCAATGTAAACTGTATTATTATTTTCCTTTGTAAAAGTCACTTTTGCTGTAGTACATGCTACGGCAAGAATTTAAAAAATTGCATAGAATCCTGCCCAAAATGCATAGCAGACCATTTGAGTTTGTTAAAAAAAAATGCATGGAGGTCCTCCTAAAAATCGTAACAGAACCTTAATTCGGGCAAGCAGCCTGGCTGTCTAGGAAAGAGGGAGATGGATGGACAGGAGGGAACCATACCAGGCATATGCCCACAATGTAGGTTTTTTTTAAAGATTTTAATTTTTTTTTAATAACAGACTTACAGTATCAAATGTTTGGGTGTCTTTATTTTTAGGTTACAACCCTTTTTTAATGAGTATATGTAAACCATAATCATTCCCATGGGGGGTGGTATCTGGTTGCCACCTTATTGTTAAAGGGAGCTTCTAGATTATGATAAGCCCCTTGCCTGTGGACCCCTACAACAACTAGTCAGGCTTGTGGAAAAACATTTTTTGTCCTAAACAACATGGGCAATCCCCCATGTTGAGGGTATGGTTCAAGAACGAAGTACATGTTCATCTCCTCCCGTTCCTGGCCAGCCAAGCTACATGCTCAGATTAAGTATCTAGTATTGATTTTAAGGGGGACCCTCATTTATTTTGTGTGCAGTTTCCCTTAAAATATTAATCCGTCCCAAAGAGTCTTGTAAGGATTTCCCACATACATTTTTTGGGGGGTACCCCCTTAAAACCCACACCAGATTCAAAGGGTTATATAAGTGGGGGGAACCTCATGCTTTCTTTTTAAATTAAATTATCCCTGCCCCTTTGCTAACATAGTTAGGGATTCCCGGCCATGTAAATGAATAGGGCTGGTGAAGTCACTGGTTGTTACAGGCTCAGCTGTGCCTGCACCAGCCAGCATCCTCAACAACCAGTGACAGAGGGAAGCTGTCATGTGTAATAGTGGACGTAATACCGCTACTATACATTGTGGTCAGCTCCCACCGAAATGGTAAATGTTTGGGCACTCATCAAACCCAAGCTTGAGCTCATCCCTAGAAACAAGGAATGTATGGAACATTATGTTGTGCTTAAGATTTAGGAACTAAAGAACAATATATTATTATGCAATTTTAATGAAAGTTGGACATTTGATGGAATTAAAATGGACACTTTTTTTAAAAAAAAGTTGTTATGTAAGGAAAAATGCTCCAAGCAAGCAATGACATCTTTAAACTTCTATTTTGGATGTTTTTAGGTATATTGGGATGTGATGTCAAACAAGACAGTGGGCACCTTCTTTAGCTAATAAATAAAACTTGGAAATGTTCTAGCCCTTCTACACTGTCTACACTAAAGTAAAAATGTTGTCATTTGATCTACTTTTAGGGAAACCTGTGCCCTAAATAAATTAGTAAACCACTACCAGTACTATGTAAGTAACCTCCTAAAAATTCTGGGGGTAGCATTACATATTTTCATGGACACTAAAATTTGTGGTGATCAGTTATGCAAATACTTTCTTTAATCAAGCTTGGACCCCCATCCCCCCAACCTTTCTTACCTTACAATTGGACAGTAATGGACCAGTAGGAAGTAGGAGAGGACAGGTGAGAGCTTAAAATTAGGAGTTAAAGTCAGTGATTGCATAATTGAATGCCCCAGGTTTGAAGTTCCTGGGGTGCTCATGAAAATATATAACAGTACCTGCAGGTGACTCTCAGTAGTTTCAAATAGATAATTCTAAGCAGAACGTATGTAAAATGGCGAAACAGAGGCTCTAACACTTAATATCACTTTCAGTCGCAGCAAGGAGAGAGTTAATATACTCTCTTCTTGGCACAACAATCATGTGCTCTGACACTCCTTGTTTTAGCATACAGCAGTTATTTGTGTGGTGAAGAGAATGGAGCAGGCACTGAACATAGCAAAAACTCCTTTATATGCCGATTATGAAGATAGGAAACACAATACTTCAATTTACTTGAAATACATGATAATAATGGAGCTATTTATGAGGGTTGCTTTATTGACTTCTCCCACTTTCCTAACTTCCTTTTTTAAGTTTTTAAAACCGCAGCTATTTATATAAGCCTGGGACATCATGGGGAATTAAAATCCTTAAAGTGGAACTTTGACCAACGTATGTTTTGCATATATGTGGCATCTTTAGAGCCCCTGTCATTGTCTATTTCCCTGTTGAGGAGAATCTGTTTTCAGTGGAGCAGAAGCCACCACTGAAAGAATTCCCCTCTTTTCTTGTTTATGTGACAATGGTCACCACAAAAACTGAAAGGGTGAATTTCCTTAGCAGGGATATAGGCAACAACAAAAACCTAACAAGGGTTTTAGCATTCTCTCCCACAGCAAGAAATTTTTTTTGGCTATAAATATACTTTAAGCCCTCAATCTGTTGGTAAAATAATCATTTAAAATGTCTCACCAAACTGCCTCTACCTCCTCATATATTCATCCTCTCACCCCACTCTAATTGCTGGAATAATATATTAAAAAGCTCTACTCAAATGTCCCTTTAATTGAGCTAAATCCCTGGTCACATGATATTCTTGTCCCGAGTCTCCTCTAATCTTCTGTGCATAGAAGGCAGGTTCTTTCTTCAAGTGTCCATGTCACTGTTTGTGTGATGCAGACACAACCTATTAGCTATCTAATGGCGGGATCTTTAAGAATCCAAAATAAATTCTTCAGTGATGACATCTGGTGCATATTCAGCACTGGATTACCCCTCTCCAGTACCCAGAGACAGCACCAACGAGGGACAGGAGTGACAGACTTAGGTAAGAATAGAACCGGTTCATCTGGCATTTCATACAAAAAAAATGCTAGATAGGTAAGAGTGTGTGTAGGAGGAAGAGGTGAAAGGAGATAGACTTTAATCTAATGGTTTAACAATAAACTGCAGCAGAAATGATAAAATGCAATTTTCCAGACCCAATCAATGTTTTTTGATGGGGTAAACAATTAGGATGCAGAAACGTATGATGTAATAACATAACACAGGCAGACAAGGTAAGGGTTTATCCCTACTCCTTGGTATGTAACTAGTAACTCAAGGATCACATGGTAAAGGGTCCTTTATTGAAAAAACAAAGAGAGAGGGAGCACCAGCCTAGCGCATTACCATAAGACCCCTTATTGTAGAAGAAATAAAAAATGTCCAAATCCAAGAAATAAAATCCAATGCCTTGTGGATGGGCACAGCTCAAGCAGTAGGTTTACATTTTACTTTATGCTTACAGTTGTGTGCTTTTATGAATACATTGGATTTTATTTCTTCTACAATAAATGATCTTATGACTAAGAACTAGGCTGGTGTGCCCCCTCTCTATGTTTTTTAGTTCTTGGTATATGAATTTTCCCAGTCTGAAGTAGGCAGCAAGGCCTAGTCTCGTGAGACAGAAGAGGAGTATTTCTGGGGACCCCGATTGTGGACTCATAGTTCTGAGAGTCCCTTTCTCCTGTAGCTCTGATAAGTTGTTCTTTTTTTAAGGACACTTTAGTCCCCAAGTGCAGAAGTCCAAACTTCTTTTCATGTGTTGGATATACTAAAATATGATACAACAGCAGACTGGCAAATCCAAGAAGAAAATTAAATATATCACATAAAATTTAGTTATATACAGCCAAAAGGAAAGGTCTTTATTTATTACTTATTAGTGGATTTTTCCTACCAAGCAAAATCTGTAAAAACATGTGCTTAGAAAAAGGGCTTGTGATAAAAAAAAAAACATTGGAAATAGTGAAAAGATATGGCTTGAACATTTTCATGTATCTAGAAAAGTATTAATACAACAAAATGCCTCAAGGAGCCTACACAGATGGTATATTACCCTGAGTCAACTGGCAAAATATAATAAAACTTAGCCCAGTTTTTGCTTTAGAGAATACAAGACGGATGGAACATTGTTTCACATTTTATGGTTATGTCTTATTGTGATCTGATTTTTTGGATAAAGTATTTTCTTTAGTCAATCAACTGTTGAATTTTAATATCCTGGAATTAAAACTCCAATCTGGATGGGGAAACAGGGAAAAATTGGTGAATTACATGCTATAGTCAATATAGCAATAATGTAATTTTAGCAGTCAGCTAAAATCTCTACAGCATAAAGTATTCATTCAGGAAAATTAAAATGGTATATTAACACACACATATCTTTCTGAGAATAAAACCCTTTATCTAGCTTCCAAATAATACAAATTATTTTGAAATAACATTTTAATGAACAGTGTATATGGCAATTTTTTTTATAGATGTACGCTTAGTGTCCTTTTCCTCATCCTCCTGACTTTCATTTTACATATCATTATTTAAGAAGCAATGTCAAAGCTTCAAGCAAAGGCTTATGAAAGTTGGAAACTAAAGATTTACCTTCAGTCTTGTACAGGCTCCTCTCCTGTACTGAAATTGTTCACTCTGATTTCACTGCACACTGTGAGCTCCTAACAGTATGCATTACAAGCAGCAGCACGTTAGACAGAGCCCACCCTTATTTCCTGGCTGGAGTACCTCTCTTTCCTCCCCAGCCTTATTGTCCCTACCCCACCCCTTTTGATCATTGGATTTCAGTTCTTTCAATCATAGAGGCTTATGATTTACATATAGGTATTACTTAGGGCAGCCGGCATGCGATTGAAGCAATGAAGGCAAATACAAGCATATTAAACTTCAGCTTTAATCAAAACCAGTCATAGCTGAGTTTATGCAAAAATATTAAAATTCAGTCTTAAATTATTTTATTCGTACAATCTTTTCTGCAAGATTTACACTTGTCCACGTCTATTGCTTTGCACCCTCTCTCTGAACATGACAATACGTGTATCAGGATGTCAGTGGTCACCTGAAATGTGTGTGCCTAAAAAATGCATGGCCTCATACACTGGGGTTGTTTTACTTAAGGACTAAAGACTGTTAACGTATCAAAGCAAATTTTTACTTTAGAAAGCATATGTTCACTGAGATTAGGGAACACAATAAAACCAATTATGTGCTAGGCAAAGTTCTCTTTTTTAATTTGCCTCCTACATGATTGAGTTTTCAAAGTGAACATAGGGTAACCTTATCTATTAACATTCACTCCGATCCTTTAGTAAACCAAACCTATTGTATCCCTACTATGAGTGTGTAGTGTGTGAAGTCCCCAGGTAAACTCAGACCCCCTAACATGAGTGTCAAGTTTGGACAGTGTAAGAAAAGGGTAACCAATGGGAAAATATACATTGTCCATAAGTGAGCTCTTTAAGATTGAATATTCAGATTCTTGCATAACTTCTGTTAGGTATGATTCTCTTCAAACATAATGTTATAAGAAAGCTACTTAGTTTTATAAAAAAAAAGTGAAGAATTAATGTTTGTACATGCATATAAAGAATAGTGTTCAATGAAGAAATTAAAACAACATTTGAACAGAGCTTAGGAAAAAGTACAGGCTCACGGGCATAAGTGAAGGCACAGGATAAGAAAAGGTACAGGCTTAAAGGGATAAGAAATGGTACATGTTCACAGGAATAACACAAGGTACAGACTCACAGGGTTGAGAAAAGGCACAGTATCCCAGTGATAAAAAAGGTACAGGCTCCCAGGGTTGAGAGTGTCCTAATCTTACATATGTATCATAGGAACACCAATTTCATCATATAGTTATACATTTGTATTTTTATTTTTATAGTTTGCATTTGTATAGTGTATAAGGTTGAAACATGGTTGACACAGGTAAATCCAGTTCAGCTTAAGTGTGTGATTTGGTTTCTCTAACAATTCCCATAGCCCTGTATATTCTGCTTTCTGAAAAAAAATTCTAAAAAAATTGTTGACCATTCCAGTTAGTAAGGTATCATTACAGATTAGAAATAGTTGCTTGACTATAACTGAGCTAAGTTCCCTAAGGACTTGTGGGTGTAAGCCATCAGAACCTGGTGATTTGTTCTCATTAAGTTTCTCTGTGTTCTTTTGTACCGGGTTTTCAGTCAACCACAGAGGTACCTTCAGTGAAACATCATTAACCACTTAAAGACCACCTGCCCACAATGTACTGCAGATGGGCAACAGCTACAGGACCAGCGACATACAAATATTTTGCTGTGTTTTTTGGGGGTTTGGCATGCGTTCTTCCCTGCTGACCCCCATCGTCATTCACTGCAGGACATGTTTGTCAGCAGGTTTCAGCCAATGATTTTTGGCTAGGACTCTGCTGATCTCCTGCAATGAATGGAGAATCAGAGCTGTGTCTGTATTTGTAAATACAGGCACAGAATCTAGCTGGATCTTCTCTCCCTGGACCCTTTAGTTCCAGGGAGAGAAGAAAGACACACCACACACGAGTAAAAGCAGAAAATTAGCACCCACACAATAGTTAGATAAATATTAACCCCTTGATTGCCATTTTTTTAACCCTTTCATCACCCCCAATGTTAACCCCTTCCTGCCCAGTGTCATTAGTACAGTGTCAGTGCTATTTATTAGCACTGATCATTGTTCTAGTGTCACTGAAGATGTCAGCGGCATCAGTTACTGTCAGAATGCCTGCTGCAGTCCTGCAGTCCCGCTATAAACTAGTAAAAAAACTTTTTTACCTTTCATACAATCCAATTAATATACACTTATTGGGATTTAGTTTACCTAAGACATTTAGCTGAATACATTTTGGCCTAAATTTATGAAGAAATTCTATTTTTTAAATATTTATATTGGATTTGTTTTATAGCAAAAAGTCAAAAATATATATATTTTTTCAAAATTGTTAGTCTTTTTTTCTTTATAGCACAAAATATAAAATATGCAGAAATGATCAAATTCCACCAAAAGAAAGCACTATTTGTGGGAATAAATTATCAGTAATTGAGGTAAATCTTCTGGAGGGCAAGTGGGTAATACTATTGTTAAGCCTATCAAACACTCTTTTTTCATCTGTAAAAACTGAATAGAAAAAATATTTAATATAGCAGGTATTTCGGTACTGTTATAGTTACCTAAAATCTAGTTTATGAATGTGTTTACACAAAGCACAAGTACTGTATCTCTCAGCAGTGTATACTGTTTATTATCAAAGGTGATAGATTTCCAATCAACATGTAAAAACATCAAAATGTTTTTATTTTTATAAACATTAGTCTCCACCTACCAATTGACTAAATATCCCCTTTAAATCACCAACTCTTTTATATAATGAAATAAGCTAGAAAGAGAAAAACATTAAAAATTAGGAATATTATAACCAACAGGTTTTCTAGAGTATTACTTTTTTTTTTTTTACTAGTTTTTGTCCTTTTACCATTCCTAATAAACATGAAAATACATGACTCAATAGCTCTGGAATTAATAGGCAAAATAAGGTAAGTAAGGTATAAATTATTTTCAGAAAATAAATAATTTTAAACAATGAGTTTCTCAATATAAAGATAAAGGTAAATGCATTAATCCCTTAAGATATTTTTTTGTTTTTTAACTAAAGGAGTATAATTAATGTTGTATAGTAGCTTTAGATCTCTTGGAATACAAATGTCCAAATATTTTATAGTTTTTTAAGTAAAAGGAATCCTATATGTTGGTAAAGGTTATGTTTAAGATTACCCCTCATTGGCATCACTTTTGACTTGCAAGGATTCTTTTAAATACTCAAAAATGCCCCGTTATGGCTGAATCCCTCTTTAAACGAATTCTTTCTTTTCCCTGATCCTCAGGTCTGGGCATCAAAAAATGTTAAGTATCTGCAGCAGATTTGTGAAGATGGTATGCTCAGAACATTTGATTCCTTAAAAGCCCAATATGCCCTCCCCAACTCCTATTTTTTTAGATACATTCAACTACGTCATGCTTTTCATCGACAATTTCAGGGTAGTCCACTACAGTGTTTGGGAATAGGATGTGAGTCCATGCTGTGGGATGAGTCCTTGAAGAAACCCCTCTCATCTATTTATAAAACCTTGCAGTTGTCAGTCCATATTGGCCTTGAACATATTTTTGAGCAATGGCACGCGCAGGTGCCTGAGTTGGACTCTGGGGATTGGGAGGACATATGGGAGCACCCTGTGCAGCAACTGGTTTCTACTCATGACCGATTGATTCAGTTTAAGATTCTACACAGAATATATTATACGCCTCAGAGGCTGAGACGGATGTTCCCAGCTCATCCTTCTAGTTGTTGGCGTTGCACTGAGGATCCAGCTGCATTTTTGCATATCTTCTGGAGCTGCCCTGTTATCCAGAGATACTGGACAGATGTAGTTGACAACATATCCTCTATAACCACGTTTTTTGTACCACTATCTATCAAGGTTTGTCTGTTGGATTTGGTTCAGGCCTTGGCTATCTCTCGCACCATGAGAACCTTGATTGGTTTCTTGCTTTTTTATGCCCGCAAAGCGTTACTCTTAAAGTGGAAGCCCCCTCATGCTCCCACATCCAGTTTCTGGAAACAGCTGGTCAATACAGTTCTTCCTCTATATAAATACACTTATGAATCCAAGGGGTGTCACGCTAAATTTACGAAGGTATGGCATATCTGGATTGATTCTTCTGAGTCAGTCCCTTCCAGCCCTGATTAGGATCAAATGGTGCTTCTCTACCTCTTGTTGCAATTTTTTATTTTTTTTTTGCTCCTCGGTGTGGGTTGTCTGTGATCTTTTTCTGTGTGAATTGTCTTCTGCCATATCTAAGCCCTGTGATATCATTGAGTGTGGTTGTGGTCTGTTTGTTGTTCTTTACCTTATCTGTGTGTTATGTTTCTCCTCTTGTTTGTTTTCTTTTGCTATTATTATTTGTGAGTTGATCAAGCCTGGGTATACCCAATAGGCTTTGTTTTTTATTCTCGACTTTATAACTCAATAAAGACAATTTTCAAAAAAAAAAAAACCTCGCAAAATGATCCATAATCAGTAATTAGTAAAAAAGACACTTTTAAGGAAATTCTTAAGATTATGACATATGACTAGCATGTCTTCAGCAAACACAGCCAGCTTCAGATCCTGCTTATCAATCATAATAACATCACATATTTTAGAGGAATGAAAACAGCTAGATAAAGACCTAACATAAATGTAATAGTGTCGCGCTCCACTGACACGTGAAAAAACTGTTGCCAAAAAACAATAACAATTTTCCAATAAATAAATGCCCATATGCAATATCACTATTCCCAAAATTAAGTGTCTGTATAATCCCTGAAAAAAACTCTTTCCAATATTGTGAACAAAATGACTTGTGTTCAATTCACCAATGTTTTGTATGAATGAGAAACTTGCGTGCACTTTCATCAGCTGTGCTCTCACCTGGTAAATATGACCAAACCGTTAAGTGAGGTCATAAATAGCTTGTGTCCCTTGTGTTTGGACTTAAACTGGATAGGATTAGCAATCTTAAAGGTTTGAGTTCCCTTCACTTCCTTAAAACTCTTTCTCCATTGATGTATATGCCATAAAGAGTAATGAAAAACATAGTGCCTTATCTTCTTTTAAAAAATGTATTAAAAATAAAGTATTGCACTCACATGTAAATGCTTTTAAAATCGCTTTAAAATATGATCCACAGTGTTTGCTAGCTTTCAAATCTGTATACTTTCTGTGTGGCTGCCTGTCTCCTTAAGCGTCGTGATGTGAGAGCCCCTCCCCTATGCGTTACACCACCGGGTCACGTGGCTTCATCAGGGAGAAATCTATAACTTCACATTAATTATTTGGTTAATTATCTATTTTGGTATCATAGTAGCTCACAACATCTCACTTAGTATAGATAAAGACCTAATTGCAATATTGAACAGTAAAGTTGACAATGAGCATCCTTGTCTTGTTCTTCTAAACAAGGGAATATCATTAGCTTTTAACAATATGGCTTTTGGATTCCTATACAGATCATAAATTGCAACAACAAATGAACAATAAAATCCAAATGTATTGAGAGAATTGAAGATAAATGATCTGGTAATGTTATCACATGCCTTTCCTGCATCTAATGTGATCAAATCACTTTTTGTTGGCATGATAGACAGCCAGAGGGTTTTCCTAATGCTTCTAGTACTTGTTCTATTGCAAAAAACTGGTTTGACCTATTGAAATAATACTAGTGTAACCCATTTAAATGGTGTTAGATGCAGTACTTTAAAATAAATATTAGATGGCGATGTAGAAGAAGGAGAAACAGTAGCACTTTATGAGCGTACTAATAGTATAAAATCTCATTTATTGGAGAATAATCACAGCAACTCACAAGGGGAGACTTGTGTAAGGCACATCATTATTGGATCCGACTCTGTACGCTGTATGGTGGCGATGTGTATCCCCAGACTGCACGGTCACACTGGATGGAGAGGTGGAACGAAGGCCCTGGACCTGGTAACGGTGACATCACCGAATCCAAAAGTGGAGGAGCGAATTATGGGTGACGTTTGTTCGGAGCATGCATGCTCCTTTCTCAGGCTGTAATGTTCTGTCTTTGCTGCATTTACCCATGTTATTCTGTCCTTTTTGACCAAGTTACATTCAATGCTAATATAAACTTCATATTGCTTTATTCTACCTTGTGTGTGAGTACATTTTACAGATGTGGTTTATTGTGGTCACAAGAGTGCTGTGGTGTCAGCAGAGGGTGGGTTTTCAAAAGGAGGTCCAAATTGACAGGGAACTCAAAAATTAAGGGGGTAGTGCTACACTAGATAAAATAACAGAGATATATTCTGCTTCTTTTTTGTAAAAATGTTTAAATCTTTTGTAAGTCCAAACACTCATGAAGGAGTCCATGGTGAAACACCTGCTGCCTCTAAGACTCTCAATCTGTTATAGGATGCTGGAGCCAAGTATGGAACCTTCCCAGGTACCTTCTCTATTCCCTTTTAGCTAAAGACACATAAACTTTTTCTTAGTCAAATATTGTCCCTCTTAGCCAAAGACAACTTGGCCTTAGCTGTTCCTCTCTTAGAAAACAAAATCCCTGGTTTACAACTTTCCAGCATTCTAAGCTGCCTTTCCTCACTGTAGATTCTACCAACTCACAATTTTTGAGCTGGCTTTTTCTTTAATAGAATTATGAGACCTTGTATAGACTACTAGGCCCTAAACCCCATCACTGTTAAAAATTGTAAGCTGCTTTAAAGCCTCATTTCCATTCAAATGGTGCACACATTCACTTTCTTACCTTGGTGTAAAACTTACCTCGGATGTCTCGTTGTATCAGGCTAATTATATTCCCCCCTATTCCTCTAAATAATATGAGTTAAAAACTTAGCACTCTTATACCCTTTCTTGGGTAGGATAGCAGAGATAAAGATTACAGCTCTACATACGTAGAATAATATATTATTTTAGCTCACTACTGATATTGCTACTGTTTTTTTAAATGAAATAATTACAATCACTGATTTTTACATTTATCTGGAGCTCAGGAGACTGTAGGGTTGCCTGCTTGATCACGTATGTTTCAAAATCATGGATGGATTGAGAGTCTCCCATATTTAACTATATTATAGGGCTACTCAGCCTGTCCAACTCTGTGAAATGTTCTCTACAACTTACAGACCTAAATGGGTTAGGCTTGAAGCACAAGTGGTACAAATAAGTGGCAACCACCCCAACCTATAATTAGCCTTTGCAGTAAGGGGTATATGGAAGGACAATGCACATCACGAGCAAAGATTTCCTAGCAAAATTACCAGCTAGCCTGCAAACTGACCCTGTCTAACAATTCATGTTAAAAACAGAAGGTTTTATTTGCACACATTTGCAAATATATGTGTAAACTGCAGTGTCTACGTCAAGGTTCCTCTGTGAACTGAGGGCACATATAGCAGTGGATTGATTAAGGGCAGGTTTGCTGCCATTGCATTTCAGTTGCCATTGTGCTCTTGCTGATTGTCTCGTACATCCCTGTACCTTTAAGGAGGAGTGGGCTACCTTCAGGCAAACCTGCCCTTAATATATTCTGCCCTTGCCCTTTATGGCTCCTCTCTTCAATATCCCATGTCTAAACCCAGGTCAGTCGCAACAATTCAGTCAGTGGATCAATAAAGATCTTTATAGGATAACACACTTTATAGACTACAAAGGAGTTAAACCTCCTACATATTTTCTTCAAACCATGATGATGCCTCCCTTGCAAATGCTCCATCTTTTTTAAATCACTAATTTCTTGCACACAAGTAGAAAATGGATGACATATCTTCTAGAACTTTTTATGGGAATAGATGCCTAAGGCGTCCTTGAACTAGGGGATTCATCTATGATTTATACTCCCTTTTCTCTGGCACCACTGGCAAACTTCCATGTCAGGGAGCCAGGGAAGCGGAACTGGAGGAGGTGATAGAGGAAGAGAGTGGGCAAACAGGTCAATTATGGTGCATAAGGGGATTCTCAATATCACAATTGGCAAGGCAAATTACAAAGTACTCACTGATACCTAGTCCCAGCAAGAGTTGCAAAAATTTATCATAATGCCTCCCGCTCTTTGCTACTAGGGGTGTAGACAGGAGAGTCCCATGTATCATGAATGGTTGTACTGTTCAAAGATCAAGTGATTCTGAATCAAAATTTTCAATCTCCCCTATTAACCCTTAGTGACAGGGGGAAACATAGCTAAAAATGCCAAGACAGCATTTTTCAATGACCTCTTGGATGAGATTCCCTCCTTTGAGCCCTCCTTTTCTTTATCCTTCTGGCCACTAAGATAACTATAGCACGAGTGTAGAAAACCCCTACAATTAATTTTGCAATTGCCAAACATCAAATATCCTGGATCGTGCATGACGCCTCCTGGGCTTATCTCTATTATTTACATCTGACAGATTTATAGAACACCTGGAAGACAGCTATCGCTGTAGATCTGGGAGCCCAATGCTGTACCTTCTGGTCTCAGCATCTTCAACAGTATAGTCACTGCAGCCGCTATGCCCACCCCTCCCCTCCTCCTACCCAATCACAGAAGTTTTTGTATTATGAGAGCACATTCACAAAATACAAAGGCTTCTGAGAATGGGCAGCAGAGGGGAGGGTGAGTATTGCTGCTCTGTGTACTTCTTTCCTCTCTCAGCCCAAAGTGTATCCTCGGCAGAGTCATAAACTTGTCAGATATAAACAATAGAGAAAAGTCTTGAAAGTGGCATGCACCTCCTTGGACTTAACTCATAGCGTGCCTTCACGTTTTACAAAGGAGCTGAATTCCTGGAATTCAGCTTTAACTGTAATCATGTGTAAATGAATAATTAAGGTACTGAAGTTTTGCGTTTTCTGTAAAGCAAAATTTCAGTGAAAAACTGAGGATGAAAAACTATTTACAAAAAGATAATGGTAGAATAGTAAAAAAACCTGAAATAAATCATAAATATGACATAATACAGACAATGCATACACAATAGCCCGAAAAACGTATGACTTAATTTGTATAGGATTTAGCTTTTTTGCAAAAAAAAGGAAAAAGCAGTGTAAGCGTATTCACAATTAGACATGATAACCTGTTTTTCTGCCAAGAACAATTGTTTTCTATGTGCCTCGTTCACCCCACAATGCAGCAGTGATGTACGGAAAAATTCACACATGCTGCTAATAAACAGGCTACTTTTTTTTCCAGTAGAATTATAGAATAATTCTCTAAAAATCACTCCAGAGTTGCTAACAGAAGATGGCAAGGAAACATAATTGTTTTCATTGAATCCAAACTCAACACAAAGTGCATGTTAGAGGACAAAGATTCTAGCTTCATCAGGGTTTACAGATGATTTGATTAGGACTCTGAGGCTTCTTGCTCCTTGAAAAAAACCCAGTACTCTTGACAGAAAAAAATGATAATTTGGGGCATTTTTTTTACTAGCCTTTAGGAGCGTTTAGCAGCCTTTAGCACCCTTTAGGAGCATTTATCAATTTTTTTCTGCCCAGAAAAACACTTTCACAAATGCAAATGAATTTTTTTTGTCTGCTTCTTAATGATGAGCTTAGAAAGCAACTCTAGACTACCTAATGTGCATGGACACATAGGATAACATTAGTTGACTCTACAGGCAAAACACTAAACTCCTTTATGAGCAGCGTATTTCTAAGCCCGTGTGCATGGAGCCTTAAAGAAAACTTGTGGGGTGGTATGCTGATGGTAAGCTGGCTCATGTTCTTGCTGTGTGATAGCTATGGCGGGTGCAAAGCACTATAGTAATCTTGGAACCCTGGTTTGCTCTGTTACAAGTTTAGTGGTCACTCTGCAGCCCAACCCATGTCATCTCCTGTATCTTCTTATTGACTAGTAAGGTCATTCTTCACACTGCTTGTACAGATTGGTGTAGTGGTGGAAAAAGATGGAGCTACCCAGAAACCATACAAGCTGTGACCTCAAATTTCTTTCTAAAGAACCTGTGCTATTAGGCTACTAGAGTACTTTGTAAGGAAGGTGAAGATGCCTAGAGCCCAAGATTGACAGTTCCTCACCACAGGCACCTTGCAGGTATATTTTAGGTCTTGAGGCAACGGTGGACATTTAGCATTAGCATTGTGAGCTTCTGCATGGATGCCCCAAAATCCTATTTATTTTAAACATACTGCATGCAAAACGTATGTTGGTGGAAGCTGAAAGAAATATATATTTATTTGGTGCCATATGGTGTATAGTATTTTTCTGTTAATGTATAAATCACCATTTCACCATCAGTTTTATAGTTGCCATAAAACAAATTTCCCTGTGCTGGGACAAATAGGCTGTTTTATCACATCAATTGCTAATGACATAAAGAAGGCGATTATGTTGAGTTTTATATTTGTTTTTATTTTATCTTTGACAGCCAGTTTTTGCTAATAAAGATTTATGTGGAATTCAACAATATGTAAAAAGACAAAAAGAAAATGCTTCTGCCAAGTGTAAAATAATGAAATATGCCTGTTAGCGGCTGTAAAATGGAATTTTGTGCCTGATCCCATAAAACACACAAATCCTTATAGTATTTAACTAAACAAATGAGACAATACATAGGTTACATAAACATATGACAGTCATTAAAGTATTACTAAAGGCAAAACTTTTTTGTAGTTTCGGATAGAGTAGAGAGGGATTAGAACACCTGTCAGATTTTATTGATGTCTGTGCCCCCATTAGGGAGATTCACCTTCTCTATTTACCATTATTATTGAAAGTAGTGAAAGTAAAATAAAACCCCAAGTTTTGGAACAGGAAGTGAAGAGAAATCTCTGCAATGGGACACAGAAGATGAAAACAAATCTGTCAGGGGTTATACCCTTCCCTTACTCTATCCAAAATGAAAAAAGGTTTTACCTGTAGTTCTACAAAGTAAATTTAAAAAGATATATTTTGTGGAATTAATAGTAGCTACAATGCTCCAAACGTGCCTCTTTCCCTGGAACTCCAGCTTTCATCCGGTTTAATTGGGTATCCTAAGTGAACATAGCTTCACCTCATTTACAAAGCATTCACTTTGCACAGTAAACAGTCTGTTGAATTTATTCAGCAAACCAAGTCCATTGTAACAAGTGCAACAATAGCTGTTACATTGGTAAAACAGGGCAGAAAGTGCAAAAAAGGAATTCATCTGCTTAGACCAAATAACAAAACCAAAGAAAGTTAATTACTGCAGTCCTGAGGGACATAATTGATCATATGCAGACCATTCTACAGTGATATTATTGTTTTGGCTGTTAAAGTGTTACTGCCATGTTACACAATTGAAGCTATGTCCTTTAATACAAATTATTGAAAAAATATGCCCTGGCTTTAGGCATTGTGGAGTACTTCATTCTCAGGATTTACAGTACAAGCTCCCCTGTCAGAATACATGGGGAGAGATCCCTGCATCAACATCACTTGCGTTGATTTGGGGATATGCCAGTGTTTTTTTGTGCACCCAGCTAAAATTTGTTCTGAATTTCAGTGTTATTTTTTGTGGTTCAGATTTCCAAAAAGGCTTCTGGAAGGAAGGGACCAAATGCTGCTTCACAGGTCTTTTACTGTATTTGCTTCTTCTATTACCTGAGAACCCTTAACTTGACTTCTAGTGCTACCAGGTCCTACCCTTGTATCTTAGCATGCCAAGCAAAATTTTAAAAGGAAGTGACTCAGGCTGTTTTTTGGCTGCATCATATCACATAGGACTGCCAGGAGATTCCTTAACCATTCTGCACAATTTTGCATAATTTGCTGCTCTGTAATACTGTATACTGCCTTAGATTTGCTTTGACTGCAATGGAACTGCTGGTTTGAGGCCACCATATCACACCATAACTGCATAAAAACTGAAGGAAAAAACATACAGAATGACTTGCATAGGTTTGTTCAGAGATGTGTATTTAAAACTCACTTTTCTGTAAGGACACAAAGAAAACAATTGTTTTCTATTTGTACTGGTATTATGTGCAGATTTTTTTTGTGCAGAGATATGTAACATAAATTCTCTGCCAGGGCTCTGTTCACACCACAATGTTGATGTCACGTCAATTATTTTCCTGCACAGGAAACTGCATAGACATTGCAAATTTCAACATTATATGTTTTCTGAAAGCAGATACCCTGGAGAATAATATATGGAAAATTTTATGTCACATGATATTAGTGAAATGGTTTATAAAGTGCAAAATTTCAGTAAAAAATACACAAAAATTCATGTTAGGGCACCTACGCTCGATATATTACCCAATTCTATGGTAAAATATAAAGGTAGTGCAGTGTACGCAGGGGCGGACTGACAACTCATGGGGCCTCCGGGCAATTGGGGATCATGGGGCACCTGTGTCCTTGCCCAAACTCAAAAAAGCCTATGAAAAAGGTCCCAGGGGCATCTCATGGGGCCCCCTACTGACTCCGGGCCCTCGGGCAGTGCCCGAGTTTCCAAATGGTCAGTCCGCCCTTGAGTGTACGTATATACCCGAAATGCAAAGCTGTAAAATTGTGTGCACTTGTGAAATGGTAACAAAGTTTAGTACCCAACACTTTAAAAGGTCCTACAGGTCATCAATTTAGATTTACAATATAAAGGTAGTGCAGCGTACATAGATACCTGAAATGCAAAGCTGTAAAATTGTGTGCACTTGTGAAATGGTAACAAAGTTTGGTATCCAACACTTTAAAAGGCCCTACAGGTCATCAATTTAGAGTTACCCATAAATAATGGGCCTAGAGTTATTGCTCACTCACTGGCATGTGCAGTGATATGTAACGTGTAGCACAATTGACAATTTTGTGCGTAGGTGTCCCCTGATTCATGTGGGGAGCACACACTTTTGTGCATGTATGTGGGGAGGGGGCTACATTTTTGTGAGGGTTTAAATGCTTGGGTGTACCTTTATTTTTTTTTAAACTTTTGTAAACTAAGCTGTATCATTTTTACCACACAGGGGACAAAAAGTCCTACCTGGCAGCACCCTGGTCCCTTGATGGGAGCACAGAACCAGGGAAACATGCCAGGGAGGACAGATTCATGTTCCTGGAGTTGTGTGGAAATGATCGCTTCCATCTGGCATTTAACACTCCACACTGCTGCCAACATATGACATACATCAGTGGGTAAACGTTTTTTTTTACTTTTTTTTAAAAAATAGAACTACTGCCACCAAAAGACAGACCCCCCACCCACTATCTTCAGTCCCTTTGCTTATAAACAAAAGCCTGTGCGGATCTGTCTTTTTGAATAATGGATAAAGCGAGCGCTCAGAAAAACCAGCTGCTGGAACACTTCAAGGTATCACTAAACCTCATAATAGAGACAATATAAACATATAGTGCAGCGCTGAAAGTGTAATAAATGAAATATATAAAATATATATAAAATATAAAATATAAAGTCTTTCTCGTGACAATAAAATCAAATATGTGCAGGTCTTCTCCTCATTAGGTGACTGGAAAATAACAAGATTGCGCACTCACCGACCGCACATTTAAAATGCGCCTGTGTATGATATATTCCAAAAGACCAGCCAGGTATACAGCTCCAGAGACCACACGGATCCTCCCTCTCCAACACTCTCATCCGCCTTGGGTGTAGCAATATCTCCAGATCCAAAGGTAGAAAGACAGAGATCCCCCTTTTTGGTTCCAGACACCCCAAGAATGGAAGATGTGTATCTGCACTCTCCAGTGGCAAAGCATCTCATTGATTGTTTCCTGGCAAGTAACTCAGCCTATGATTGGAAAGAGAATCCCCATACAGTTCTCTCCAGATACATAGCACATGGCAGGCTGGCACCCTGCCATGTGCTATGTATCTGGAGAGAACTGTATGGGGATTCTCTTTCCAATCATAGGCTGAGTTACTTGCCAGGAAACAATCAATGAGATGCTTTGCCACTGGAGAGTGCAGATACACATCTTCCATTCTTGGGGTGTCTGGAACCAAAAAGGGGGATCTCTGTCTTTCTACCTTTGGATCTGGAGATATTGCTACACCCAAGGCGGATGAGAGTGTTGGAGAGGGAGGATCCGTGTGGTCTCTGGAGCTGTATACCTGGCTGGTCTTTTGGAATATATCATACACAGGCGCATTTTAAATGTGCGGTCGGTGAGTGCGCAATCTTGTTATTTTCCAGTCACCTAATGAGGAGAAGACCTGCACATATTTGATTTTATTGTCACGAGAAAGACTTTATATTTTATATTTTATATATATTTTATATATTTCATTTATTACACTTTCAGCGCTGCACTATATGTTTATATTGGATCTGTCTTTTGTGACAGGAGTAGCAGCGGGTGAACATTGTCGAGCATATCAGGTCATTGTGTTAGTTGGTCATTATGATTGCTGTGTATCTACATCACTAGATGATGTGATTTAGATTGGATTTACATTGGGGACATTGTTTAGTTATTTATTAAATACAGAACTTTTTCTCTGTGAACCCTTATCCAGGCATGCAGTCTGGCTGGCCAGAGAAGTGAGCACGTGACCACCTCTTCAACACATTCCCCCAACATCTGGAGGATACTTTGTAGGGGGGGGGGCTGCAAAGCCTAACTTATGCAAGATATCTTGTTTCCACATTGTTGGGCACAAGGACCTTACCCAAACATCCTGTCTCCCAAAAGGGAGTCTGTGTGGGGACATCACTATTGTATAAATGTTTTCAAATCCAGCTACAACATAAATTCTAAAGGCTAGTAAACACATGGACCTCTTCTTCAGATCATTACCTTGGTATGCCTTTGGTTGGTAAAAGTTTCCTTTAGGACTGGGTTTGTGTTTTGGATATTCATACAGTCTACAATACTTTTCCTTCCTCTTAACAATCTGTTTTTGGGTTTGTGTACCAGTGATACAATTGAAGGAGGGTTGGTTAATTATGCTACCAAGCACAGCAACCCACAGCCAAAGGAGTGTTAAGCTGGATACACACTAGAAGTGATGTTAATGCAGCGATCCCACCTGCTGAACCTTTGTGTTCCAACAGGAGGGCTGCCCCCTCAACCAGGACACACTGAGCAGCGATCACAGCCATTGGCTGTGAGTGCTGATCAGATGCTTGTCGAATACTGGTTTTCCAGCATGCCTGTTTGATAGAAGCCTGACCATTTTCAGCCAATTTTTGGCCCACGTTTACCCAGGTTTAGACTGTGTACAAAGAGGGCTACAAATGATTGAGAAACTATTGTATTTCTAAGTGAAAAGATAAGTTCTCTTTAAAAAAAAAATAAATGCACATTTTTTGCAGGTAAAAAAATATGCATTTATTGTTTTTTTTTTGTTAGGGACCTGTAAAGCATTGCATCTACAATCAGAAGATCGTGGGTGAAATGTCATGGTCCTGCAGACTGTCTGTGTATCTTTCTGCCCATACTTTTGATACGGGCAGGCCATTATAATTTGACAGGAAGCTCAATGAACTACCTAGAGCACTCAACAGTGCCCTGGTAGGTCATTGTGAACTACAAGCCGATAGCTGCAAAGACTGTAGTTTTCCCATTCACAGAACACTGTGAATAGATGGTAAGGCCCGGCTGATGGAGTCCCACATGACCGTTTTATTTTAGACTGTGACAGCTAGAGGTGAGAAAAGATCCCTTGCTAGCCGTCACAACAGGGAACGGGGGGTCTACCATCTTTGTCCCTTGCTGGTGCCACTACCATGAATAGCAACCAGTGATCCAGTGCTGCATGTCTTTGCCCTTGCCAACTGGTTGCCCCTTCATAATGTCCTCAAGCTGTACAGCCCTCTGGTGCTTGAGATAGAAAGTGTCTACATCTCCCAGGCAGCGACATGGACACCAGAAGAAGGACCCTCTTCCTCTGCAGTGAAGAAAATAAAAGACTTGAGACCCAGTGTGTCATGTGACCAGGAATATAGGTAAGTAAATGTGCTTTTTAGGTTAAAACTGTAGAGTAAGGTAGGGTGGATAACAACGGTCTGGATCAAGGAAGAGGGATAGAGGAGAAGGGGGCTAGTGTCCAGAGTTTAGGTGTAATCATTTACTTTACTACATGTAGGTATGCAAAAAGGCACACGTGAAATCTTCTAAGATCATTCACAGTCACAGTTTAGATTCCCTTCTGCATGTTTCAGTAAATTACATAGCCTGATATATTATCTCTAATGGTGAATTAAACTATCTCCACCGTAATTTCTTCTTCTTGTTGCAGATTATTTAACAGAATATTTCTGTTGATAGTCCCAGGGTACACTATAATCACCTTTGTTTACCTTCTATTTCTTTTTTAATTAACTGACATCCTATTAGCATACACTTTTCACCCATGTGTATTAATTATACATAATTGATATCGGAAGCATGTAATTCTTATTAGAAGAATGAATAAAACATTTGCCTACTGATCGTTACTTGAAAACAATGTTTAAATACATAAATTCTCCGACAGAAAAACTCACCTGAGATGTGAAAACAAATTACGTTATTTTTTATTTTTATTTCATAACAAAAGTATATTAGACAAGTAAGCATGTAGTTGAAAGTGTTTTTAATCATCAGAAAAGTGGCAAGACTGCCTGTTATAAAGAAATATGAGATCATTTACACACTATAGCCATTAAACAGACATTGTCTGCCCTGACATGCATGGCATTCCTTGTCCTAAAATGTGGCTTGTACTGTGTATTGAGATTACACCTTGATACTTTTTTACTGCACAAGTTTGGATAATAGAAGTGGACACATCCTAACTTTAAACATAAAGCTAATTGAGCATTCATTTTGCTCAGGCTTCACTCCTTTAGCAAACCAAACTGGTGGGGTTTAACTTACAAAAGGCATAAATACTATTAAACTGTTCATCAAGCAATGTAACTAAATGTAACTGTGTTCACTTTAATCAGTTGATCATGTGCCAAAAAAATCCTGTTTTTTTTATATTTCTCATCCACATGATTGATTATTCATAGTGAAAGAAAACTAATGCAGCCACTACATTTAAGGATTGGTGAACTGCAATATATATTTTTTTTTGGTTTTAGGTTTAAAGCCCAAGTCTGGAAACCTTGAAGATTGGTAAACTGCAATATATACAATTTTTTGTTTTTAGGTTTAAAGCCCAAGTCTGGAAACCTTGAATCACACTATACAGTGGGACTATATACTTTTACTTATATTCCACTCCTCCAGCTCAGTATGTGGACTGTCACTCTGTGTCATCATGTCCAATGCAGGGCTATGTCAGAACCTTAGATTGCTACAACATAGGGGAGAAGATACTGTGGGGACTGATCTAGAAGCATGGAGAAGCAGAGGATTCGGTAATGTAAGTCTACCTAGACTGAAACGAGCAATTAACTTTTGCAGTGCATGTGCAACCTTACTGCAAAGGGATCATTTTCAAGTTGGCCAGAGTTGGGTTTTAAAGCGGTAATATATCCAAAACCAAAAATGTAATATATTGCAAATTACCAATCTTTAGATGGTGGCTGAATTGTTTTAATTTTTCTAGGCTTTCTTCACTTTGTTTTTACTTGATGGTCTGATGATAACACACCACCTGTGTGCCCACTCTGGATGAATTAGTATGGGGGGCACAGCAGACAGCAGCATAGTCAGTCTGGGGGGAAGGGAGTGTGAGATGCACTAGCAGATTTAAATACAGTAACAAATTGAAACTCAAGCTCACACTCAGGGGCGGACTGACAACTCATGGGGCCCCCGGGCAATAGGGGATCATGGGGCCCCTGTGTCCTTGCCCACACTCAAAAAAAACTACCAGGGGCATTTCATGGGGCCCCCTACTGACCCTGGGCCCTCGGGCGGTGCCCGAGAGCTCGAATGGTCAGTCCGCCCCTGCTCATACTTTATAATGAGTTACAGCAACAGTTTTGCTCTTTTCAGGAAAAAAGGTTTTACATCAATAAATAAAAGCTGACTATTGCAAGCACAGCTGTCAGTCATAAATGGTTTGTCTCATCCCTTTAAACTTTTTATTTTGAAAAACTACAGACTCACTGGCTGGATCACCAGATGAGAGTAGACGAAAGAAAGGCTAAAAAAGAAAATTAATGCAACCATCACATCTAAGAATTGCTAAGCTACAGTAGGAAATGTTTGCTTTTGGGTTTAATACCACTTTAATACTGCTTTACCACAACAGTCTATAAGAAGGGAAGCAGAGTGATTGCAAATTGAGTGTTTACTCCATGTCATGGCTAATGCACACTTATATAATACAATAATAAAGACATGGAAAAGCAAGCCTGTAAATATATGTCACATAAGTAAATAGACCAAATTAGACTTCAGTGCACAAAAGTAAGGACTCTAAATGCTGGTAGGTGCTGGATAATCACAGAACTTCTCTTTCATTTCCCAGTGCATGTCTAACCTTAAAGGTGAGTGGTTGATGATAACTAGTTACAACGCTGTATATCACATCAAAAAATCCTTTAACGTTAATGATGCAATAATAACTCAAAATATCCATGAAAAACCATTTTACTTTCCTTTTTGTGAATATTCTAGTCTATAATGAGCATTTTCCTGGCACATAGGGACATTGGCTCAGCCATGTGCAGTTGAAAGTAAACAAATCCAAAGCAGAGATAGGGTTAAAATGATTTTCTGGGAAAACTATTGATTCAGAATAGATTATATAAATGTAAATCATAATTAGGCTCATTGAATACCACGTAAAAGGAACAAAACACTAAAGCTAGCAATACATGGATCGAAATTGAGTTCTGCAGGGACCACCAAAATTGTTAATCCATATATGGCCACTGTGGCTGAACAGAAGTTGATCTACCAATCAACTTCTGTTCAATATTCCTACTGAAAAATTTCTGCTCAGTCAGCACTGCTGACTATAGAGTTTACATTAGGGTTGCCACCTCATTCCTTTAAACTGAACAAATATTAATTACACAAGTTTTGAGGCTAATGTAATGCAGATAAGGCACTAAGGGAGTTTAATTACCATCCTAATCAGCCACAGAACCTGTGTAATTAATATGTGTTTGGTTTTAAAGAGATGAGGTGGCAACCCTAGTTTACATAGAAACACAAAAAAGTGGCCGCAGAAAAAAGACCATGTGGTCTGTCAAGTCTACCCATTTTTGCTTTTTTTTTGTTATATATGTTTTACATATTTTATTTTTGTTAACTTTTTTTGCCTGAGTATAGATTTGTGCTTGTCCCAAGCATGACTGAAGCCCATTACTGTTGATTATTAATATTATTATTATTACGCAGGAATTATATAGCGCCGACAGTTTGCTCAGTGCTTTACATTATGGAGGGAGACAGTACAGTAACAATACAGTTCAATACAAGAGGGATTAGAGGGCCCTGCTCCTTGGAGCTTACAATCTAGGAGGGAGGGGATAGTGGTACAAATTAACTGTGGGGGATGGAAGTGGTTGGAAGAGTAGAGGATTCCAGTATTGCCTGGGGGCGCGGTAGGCTTCCCTGAAGAGATGAGTTTTCAGAGTGCGCCTAAAAGTGAGCAGAGTAGGTGATAGTCTGATAGATTGGGGTAGGGAGTTCCAGAGGATGGGAGAAACCCTGGAGAAATCCTGGAGACGAGCATGAGAGGAGGAGACAAGGGAGCTAGAGAGTAGGAGGTCTTGCGAGGAACGGAGAGTACGGTTTGGGTGGTATTTAGAGACAAGATCGGTGATGTAATTTGGGGCAGTGTTATGAGCGGCTTTATACGTCAGTGTTAGTGTTTTGAATTTTATCCGTTGGGCAATTGGAAGCCAGTGGAGGGATTGGCAGACAGGGGTGGCAGATACAGAATAGTTAGTAAGGTGGTCGAATCTGGCAGCAGCATTCATAATGGACTGAAGCGGGGATAGCCTGAGGTAGGCCAATGAGGAGGGAGTTACAGTAGTCGAGGCGTGATATACCAAGGGAGTGAATGAGTTGCTTAGTGGTTTCCGAGGTTAGGAACAGTCGTATCTTGGAGATGTTGTGGAGGCGAAGTCTACATGAGTTTTTCAGCGATTGGACCTGGGGCTGAGAAGACAGATTGGAGTCTAGGATTACACTTGGTACCCAGGCATGAGGGGTGGGACTGATGATAGTGTTGTTGATCTTGATGGAGAAGTCGGGGGGGGGGGGGGGCACGGGCTGGGGGGAATACAAGGAGCTCAGTTTTGGAAAGATTGAGTTTGAGGAAGTGGAGTGACATCCATGCCGATATGTCACTTAGTAGGCTAGTGATACGATTGGAGACTGAGGGGGTGAGGTGAGAGGTAGAGAGATAGATTTGTGCGTCGTCAGCATAGAGATGGTAGTTGAAGCCGTTTGAGTTTATCAATTGGCCAAGGGAGGAGGTGTAGATGGAGAAGAGAAGGGGTCCGAGGACAGAACCTTGAGGGACCCCAACAGAGAGAGGGAGTGAAGAGGAGGTGGCAGCGTTATAGGTAACACTGAAGGAGCGCTGCGATAGACAGGAGGAGAACCAGGAGAGAGCAGAGTCTCTGAGGCCAAGAGAGTGCAGTTTTTTGAGGAGGAGGGGGTTGTCAACCGTGTCAAAAGCCACAGAGGGGTCGGGAAGTAGGAGTACAGTGTAGTGGCCATTGGTTTTGGCAGTTAGTAGGTCATTGGTGAGTATGATTGACTCACTACCACTGCTGGAAGTCTATTTCAAGCATCAACTACCCTTTTAGTAAAATAATATTTTATAAGATTAGTTTTGAACTTTCCTCCAGTTAGCTTGAGATCATGTCCTCATGTTCTTGATCTTGGTTTTATATTAAAAATACTGCCCTCTTGAACCTTATTCACCCCCTTGATGTATATAGAATTCACTTTTCCCATTGCCTGGTCACTCTGTCTGCTCATTTTGCAATCATCTGAAATAAGTACTCCCAAATCGTTTTCCTCTGAAGTGCTGGCCAACACTGCGCCCCCAATGTTATACTCTCTCAAGTTATATTTCCCTAGTTGCATTATTTTACATTTTGGAAACATTGAACTGCAGTTTCCACTGCTTTGACCAATCTTCCAGCAATGCCAAATCATTTTATATTTTACAGACACCTCCGGGATATCAACCCTATTGCACACCTTTGTGTCATCAGCAAAAAGACATACCAGACCCATAAACCCTTTACTATGCTTGGCTGACATATTAATTTACAGGTCCATTGTATGAGGTGAGCAGCCACCCGTACCTATAGGTGGAGGTGCACATGCACAAAGTCACGGTGGAGCACTATCGTTTTCAGCATTTTGAAGCACATTGCATATAATAAACACCTTTTCAAGCACCACTGTTTGATCAAATGGTCACATTAATAATAAGGACTTTTGGTTATCATTTTCATATGTTATTGTATGTATGAGTTAGTGCAACACTGTTGTTATACTGTATATTTATGATTTGAGTGTGGGATCACTTATAAGTGTCATTGCAGCAGCTCAATTAGTGGGTTTTCACAATTTTATGATAGCACACATTGTTTTTTTTCATATACTAGAACCAATATGATTCCCCAACTTGTTATTGCTAGTACAGTTTATTTCTGAGAAGATTGAACGGAAGTAATTGTTTAAATGGTTTGCTGCATCCAAGTCTCCCTCAACATAAATGTTGTGCCCAGTTTTCATTATAGTAATCCCATTGTAAATTTTAACTTGTATTGCTGATGTAACTAAAATAGGTAACTAACAAAAATCTCCTTTCCTAATAGATTTAGTAATTTCTGCCTCTTTCTATGCTTTGGTAGCACTGATAATGTGTTTGGCCTCCTTTTGTCTATTTTTATACTCTTCTCTGTCAGCTACACTTCCTGTTTCTTTAAATCTCATATGCTGATTTCTTTTCCTTTATCTTTTTTTTTTCCAATAAAGATTTATTGAGCGTCGAAAAACATAAACATAGACAAAAGCATGGGTTGTATAGATAAAACATTTTGCTAGAAGCATCTAGCCTTATAACGAGAGTAAGTCAGACAAAAAGAAAGAAAAAAAAAAAAACTTGGCATGGAAGTTGAACACAGAAGAATGAGACGGCAGACCCCAAACAACAACTTAGAGAACTAAGAGGAGGATGTGAATCTAGAAGAACAAAAAAATAAACAGGTTTTGAGTAGCTATGGTCATAAGAACCCATTGTCAATATCATGTGTAGATTCATGATAGACCAACATGGAATCATTGACATTAGAAAACATTTTTGAGAACGGTGGATGTGGAAAAATTACACTGAGGTACGTTAATTGATAATGTGATTCTAGGTCAGGTATGAAAATGTTCAGTTTAGCATGCCGGAAGCACCGTTCCAGCAAAAGAAAGGGAAAAGAGAGAGAATAAAAAAATGGGGGGTGGGAGAGAGAGAGGAGGGAGGGGTAGGGAAGGAGGGAAGACAAGGGAAGGCGGGGGGGGGGAGAGATGAGTGCTACAAAACGTAACCTGAGTTATCGAGGAAGGATGACAGAGGGGGGTAGCATGTGTCTCTCACTCTCTCTGCTGGATGCCGAACCATCACACCTCCCCCCCACACCATAGAAGGCCGTGAGGTGAAGGGGAAGGAGCGCAGCTAGATAGGATCCTAACGTTCAATCCCTTCCTCAGAGAAGAGTGGCCTGAAGAGAACAAGGCATACTGTATATGGGTGATCTTATAGGTGGGCTGTAATGTCTTTATTGGGGCAAAGGTTTGTCAATCAATAGAGCAAACTCTTTGGTTCTCTGGAAATGTGTCCAACAAGCCCATTTAGAAGCAAATTTGGCAGGAGAGTCTCGGGCAATAAAAATGAGTTCTTCCATTTCTGCTATTTTACGTATGCAGATGAGCCATTTTCTTATAGTCGGAGGTAGTGGGGACCCCCAGTGAACTGGAAGACATTGCTTAGCTGCGTTAACCATGTGCATGGCTAGAGACTTAAAATAGGTTGACTGGGGGAGAGGAATGGTGCAGTAAGAGCTGAGATGGCGTAAAATCTAAAGTGTAGGTAGTTACGCGTTGAATAATTCCGTGTATTTCAGACCAGTAGTGTTTAATTCTAGGACATGTCCACCAGATATGTAGAAGGGTTCCCTCCTCCTTCTCACATCTCCAACAAATGTCAGGGGTATCTGGGTTAAATTTATAGAGAAGAGCAGGGGTGCGATACTAGCGGGATTGAATTTTGTAACCATTTTCTTGGGTGGATACATTTACTGAGCCTTTGAGTGTGTTCGGATGGATGAATTCCCAGTCATCTTGAGTGAAAGAAATTGAGAGGTCTCTTTGCCATGCCGCACAAGCTGTGCCACTGTTAGAAGGGTGGTCAGAGATCAGTTGAGAGTGGATGGTGGAGATTAGATTACTTTGAGGCGATTGTTTAGAGCACAATTTCTCAAATGGGGTCAGAAGTCTAGACACCTGTCGGTTTTTATAAAGTGTGTGTTCCTTTATCTACTTACCTCGTTATTGAACCATATTGGGTTTTTTTTTGTTTATTCTTACCTATTCTCTTGCCTGACATATATTCTAGTTGCCTACAGGATGGTAGACTTTACGGTGCCCACTGATTACTTACTCCTGTCTTTTTAATTCAACCTTTCAATTAACCTTTTTAGAAATTACCCCATTTCAGCAAAATTTGTCTTTTTGAAATTTAAAACTTTTGTTTTTGTATGTGATTTTTCAATTCCTGTTTTAATATCAAACCAAAGACATTGGTGATCACTAGAACCCACATTTTCTACCACTTCAACATCAACAGCAGTTTGAGAATTCAATTTATTGTCAGGCATGTTGAAGTCACTCATAATTAAAACTTCTCCCTTCATTGTCATTTGTGTTATCTTATCAGTCAACAAGTTATCATAAGCTTCAGTCTGTCCTGGAAGTCTGTATACTACACCACTTCTAAGGCAAGATCCCTCTTATCAGTGTATTTCAAAGGCAGGGAAGTCTTTCCACTGTCAGAATGCACAGAAGGAGGATTCCCCCACCCAGGTCAGTTTTTTTCATTCAATTCACTTAAAGAGGAGCATCAGTCTCTCCAAAAAAAAATTAAAGTTAGCAGCTATAAATACTGTGGATTCTGACTTTTAATACAAGGACACTTACCTGTCCAGGGACCTGTGGCTGTCCTCACCCGAGCTGATTCTTCAAACGGTGTTGGGTCCAATGTTGGTGTTGCGTGAGCCGCGTTGCACTTTGCGAATGGTCCCGCAGTCTTCTGTGACCTGTGATGAGTCCCAGAAGGGTTTGGTGGAAGGAGGGCCGCTGATACGACAGGAAGTGAGAGCGGGTACCTGTATAAACCAGGTACCCGCCCCCTCCCAAAAAAAAAAGTGCCAATCATCAAAGAAGAGGGGGGTTCAAACAAGCAGAACTTCCCCTGTTGGGTTAGGTTCTGCTTTAGGTTCAAAGCACAGTACCAATAGCAACCAATCAACTTTTTTGGATTAGGTTGTGCAAATTGATTTATGATTGGTTGATGTGGGTTACTGAACTTTGCACTTTGGTCCTGGCACTATTTATTGACTCTAGTGGCTTTTATAAGTGGCAGCTTTTATAAGTTGCAATGACATACATATCTGAAAAATATATGGAATTTATTAGAACTGAAAATATTTGGGGTAATGGGAATAGTATAATGGATCAATATTTTACTGCACACAGTTGATGTGTATTTGGATGTAGACTTGGATGTAGTGACTTGTGAATACCACTGTGCTCAATTACTTATTCTTACACTGTGCTTCTGCATATTACCAGAATCAGACTCCTTTTCACATGCAATGGATAAGCACGCTCATTGTTTCTTAATGACTTATTTATTTTCATAGCTGCTAATGAAGATTACTGTAAATGTGTGAAACTGAATGGGATTCCATTCAAAAGGTTTCTCTGAACAACATCACTCTCACAATGATCTATTCTAGACCATAATAACTAGTAAATATTGCTCATATTTTATGCTAATCTACTAATTGTATAAACAATGCTTACTTTATCTCATGAATTGTGAGAATTGTGAGGAAGGAATTAATAAATCATGTTTAAATAATATAGATTATTCTCATAGTACAAGAGAGAAAATATGCAGCAACCAGACATCTGTGATTACTGTCAAAGACAAGCTATACACGAAACAGTTTGACAGCAGAACAAACCTGGCTTTGCATTGTAAATTGTATTAGCAGGCATTCTGTAGGTGAAATGGCTGCAGATGATTGCATGCCCTTGGATAGGGCCCTGTCACATCCTCTGTGTGTGCCTGTTTGGTAAATGATTAGGTCCTCAGAACACTTTCAAGCCAAACAGCAAAAAAAGTATAACTAATCTGTTGAACTACTTAGAGTTTTTAGTTGAAAATTGGTTGGCAGGCCAGGACTGGCTGGGAACAGGTAGAAGCAGAGTCAATTATTCCAGCAAGGGTTAGGGTCGGCAGTAGTCAGTATCCTATTCATTATTCAAGCGAAGGTTAGAACAGGCAACAATTAGAGGGTAATCCATTATTTAAGCAAGGGTCAGGGTAGGTGACAATCAGAGAGTAGAAAGGCAGAAAGAGCAAAGCGACCAGATTAAGTGCAGTGGGTATTTAGACATTTATTAAGATGATTGGCAACTCACATGATGTAAAATAAATGATGCTTATCATTGTTTTCAAAGGCATTCCCAGCTGAGAAAACACCAAGACAGCTGTCAAAGAGGATTTGGTCTGGATAACACCTGTAACGGCTAAGAGAGACAGCAATAGGTTGCCAATCTAAGTACAGCAAGGTGGAGAAATGGACACAGCACACATTAATTAGCAACTCACAGTATGTAAGACCTCAGTATATAGGTCATGTATAATGCTCATTGATGCATCTGTTGCTCAGAAAGGAGAAGTTTAGGATCCAGGGTTGGAGAGTGGTAGCCGGGGTAAGCAGGCAGCTTCAGGCCAGGAAGCAGGAAGTGGCACGTGTGGATCGATGGAAAGCAGACGAGAATCAGAAGTGGTCCAGAAGAGATCTGCTGTCTAGAGATCTCTTCAGTCTCTTGGAAGTGCGGCATCAAGTGTGTTTAATTGGTTTATTCAGTGCATTCTAAAGCCAAAGGACTTGTCCAGAGGACTCTTTCACCATAATCCCCCCCCCCCCCCAGTCCAGAGTTCTTCTTCAGCTTAGCATGCACCCATTGCGACATATTGCCAAATATTTAGACAATCAGACAGTAGCCCATTATCCAGGCCAGAATAGGGCAGGTGGTATTTAGGGAACTCTGTTATCCAAATGAAGATCAGGGCAGGCGGCAAACATAGCATGAAATCTGTTATCCAAGTGAAGGGTTCAGCAAAAGGAGAATCCCGAAACAACACCACAAGGCAAACAGGAACTGGCAAATAGGTCTAGCAAGTAGCCCTAGCAGGTAACAAGTAGCCCTAGGTCTGGGATTATCACTTAGAGTGTTACAGCACTGGAGCCAATCAGGGCTATACCTGCAGAATGGGCTAGATTGAAGTGACCTAGCAGGACTTAATTTTCTGACTAATGTTCCACTTTAAAGTATATGGCGGGCCAAATGTGTAACTTTTCTTTTGCAGAGTAGGGAAGTTTTAGAACTCTGTAAGGTTTTTAATGCTTTTTGGGGATCCATTAGGGGGATTTTTCACTCATTTCCTGTTCTACTGAAGACGTTTTAAGAGACAGGAAGTAAGGGGAAATCTCCAACAGCAACACTGACAGAAAATAGAAAATTAGGTAATGACATTAGGGTGCATTAATGGCCATGAGGTGGTTTACATCACAATAGGTATATAAGTGACAAGAAAAAGTGTATCAAGTCAACTATGTAATAAACTTTATTGGCTGACCCTGTACATAGTGTTGAGTATAAATCTACCAATCTGAGCAAGAATTTAAGCATTGCCTATCATCTTGTTGAGATTCCCATTTACCATCCAACCTGCAGCAAAGTCTGATCCTGAAAAACAGCAGCTGCCATTCAGAGAAAAATTTCTTCTTGAATTAGAGAAACACAGCACACGTTTAATTAAAACCTTCAAAAAATGTATATGTAACAATAACTTATTTTGTTTAAATAACAAGCACTATGAAAACCAGTAGATAAAGTCTGAAAATAGAGATTTGTGCAAACCATGATTATGCAGATTATGTGTTAAATGCATGAATGATCCTGAGACCGCCCTCAATGTGATCAAATACAAAGATTCAACCTGAACAAACAAAATGATTAACAATCACAAATATATACACTATACAGAATAATAACAGCACAAATACATAAAGATAAGCCTAGACACTTTCAAGATGCAGGCAGAAACACAGAAGCAGACCAAGGAAGACAACATTTTATTGATCATGTAGACCTTTTATGAAAGTAAGATTTCTTAAATTTAAGGAAACCTTTACTTTTATTTCCACAAAGGTTCCCTCGGGAAAGTCAAAGTTGCCTGACATTATCAGCGTAAAAGACTTGCTTTTGTTTTTTGGTTCTGCCTAGGCATTGTGCAGTCTTGTGTTATATTCCCACTCTGTGCTAGCGATATATACGGTTAACCCAACCAATATACTGTAAAAAGATAAGTGGCCACATTTTAAAAAAACCCTTAATCAAAGTGTAAGAAAGGCTATTCCTTCTGTATTCTAGAAAAAAATAGCCTTTCTTACATTGGGTTGTATTTACTAAAATTGGAGTACTCAGAATCTGATGCAGCTCTGCATGGTAGTAAAACAGCTTCTAGCTTCAGCTTGTTCAATTAAGCTTTGACAATAAAACCTGAAAGCTGATTGGTTTCTATGCAGAGTTGCACCAGGTTTTGCACGCTCCAGTTTTAGTAAAATAACCCTTTAATAGTGTCAACTATTAAAGGGTTATTTACTCACCTGTCTAGTGTCATCCAGTATGCAGTTAAGTAACTGTCACTGCTATTTATTTTACCATTCATTCCCTTAGATGGTTGCAGTAGCATAGCTAAAGTAAAGCTAGAAAATTGTAAAACTGAGTATGTTAAAGTTGCATTACTATTAGAAGTAATTGGTATCTTTCATTCTTTCAAAGCCTAAGCATTCATATTATTAAAAATTATATTAATACTGTATTAAATACTTGATGATATTGCCAATTCAAGGCCCTTACTCTACAGGTTGACAACACTTGTTTGCGGACATTCACATTGAAGTCCTGGTGTATATTGAGCAGGAATGTGATTGACATTGTCACCACTGATAACTCTCTGCCAGTCAGAGCAGGAAACATATCCACCAGATTATTCAGGGAGTGATCCAAGAGAGCACTATACATCTGAGGGAAATGACATGGTGTACCCTCTTGATTCCTTCCTCTTGGTTCTTGTGGAGTGAATACACAGAAGATTGCATTACAGTTCTCACAAAAAGTAAGTAAAAAAAAACAGGGCAAGGGCAAAAAAAATTTGGCCAGAGAGAATCTAACACCATAAGATGTTAGAGTTGCAACAGAACTAGGATTATTCCTTAGTAACTTTCCTATATATACTTAAATATTGTTGATTGTAAGGATTGCAAGGCAAAATGGCAGTAAACCCTGCCGACATTCTGTTGTGTTTTCTGAAAACATCTAGCATTGAGCACCGTGTTCTAAAAAAAAAAAATATTCTTAGAGGTCAGTCATTCTCTAAAAGTCCCTTGTTCAACACTGTGCAATGGATTCCACTCACTGAATTAAACATTTATGTAGGCATTTAAAAAGTATTTACATGGTTTTTCTAAATACCTTTTAATACTTAATCTTGCAATAAGTCCTTCAAGCTCTTTTGAGTGAAAAGAGGAAAATAGTATTTATTTGTAATTTTGACTATTATTTTTTAATAATTGCATTTTTATTAAATTAATGACAATAAAAGACATAGAATAACAATGCAGAAGCCCAGTGAGATCTTGTCCCATGCTATTGCAATCATAAAGCCATAAATCAACAGTTACAATTAGTCATAGAAAACAAGAATGAAGTACAATATCATAGTAAGTATGAAAGATTAATTAACAAGAAGTATACAGCTAATGTTGTCTACAGTCATTACTTAGATCTGAAAAAAAAAAAACATTTTCCAGAGTACAAAGATTATGAAAACCTAATCCTTGTAGAATACTGAGGTGTGAAGGAGTGCAAAACCTAAGAGTTAAAAACACTCATAGGACAAAAAAGTTCAAAGAGAAATAAATAGGACTAAAGAAAATGTCAATGGTCATAAAATATCCACACTAGGAAAATAACGGAGGTAAACCTTCCAGAAATCAGGACTGTGCGTATGTTAAAATGAGTCATGTGGTAGTAATGTACTAAGGCTCTGAACTCAATATAAATAGATCTCATGGTTCCCATATGCAATTAAAATTATGTAGGTTTGGCTGTTGAAAAGCTGTAAGGTGCTCCATTCAGTTAATTTCTGTAATGGTGTTCAGAAATAGGGCCTTAGATGGGGGCATTGAGGAACTCCATTTAAAGGAGATAAGTCTCCTGGTCTCCATTAATACATGTATAACTAATCGTTTGGAGAATTTTAAAATGCCAGAAAAAGGTAACCCCAGCAAGCAATGGAGGGCAGCTAGAGGGAGCAGGACTTTTTTATTGAACCAATCTTTGTTAATCAACCCTGTGTAATTTAAATTGAGTTATCATTTTGGATAGAGTGTGTGTGTGGGGGGGTGGATAAAATTTTTTAATCCTCTGTATTTCTGTTTTTATATCTTTTGTAAATATTTTCCCTCACTTCCTGTTCTAGTGACAACAAGAAGTAAAGAAAACTTCTAACTCCCTGTTTGCAGTACGGTAATTAAAAAAAAACAAAACATTTCAATAGAGTAAGAAAACCTAACCCTTCCCCCACTCTGTACAAAAAGAAAAAAGTTTTTAGTTGGTGTTACAATTTAATTCAGTGTATACATAAAGTGTGTTTATTGGAGAAAGACAGAGGGAGGTAGAATAGTAGAGCGAGAAAGAAGGTGATTGTGTGTGCTCAAGTGCACATGTATTGGGTTTTTTTTATCAAGCCTTTTCTAGCACTGCTGGGAAAGGGGAACACAAACATAGGCACAGTTAAGATGGAATAAAAGGATGTTTAAATTATTTCTAAATGGATCGTAAGTGTGGCAGCATTAATGGTTTGCAAAAGACCTCTCCTTATGAGGTCTACGTAATATCAGGAATTAGAGCCTCAGACACTGCAGGTGTAGAACTAGTTCTTTCATTACCAGTAAATGGAGACCGCAACCGTCTTTGAAAACTGAAAAAAAGCACAATCTCCGATCCCCAGGGCAGGCGGAATGATGTTGCTGAGATACTGATTTCTGTATGCAGAATTACAATGGTTACATAGTAAACAGCACCTGGAAGTTTACTAATGGTTTTTACAATTAACAGCAGTAGAGTGGTCTGATTATTCTGTCCTTCCTATCTTTGAAAGGAGAGAATAGGAGCAGATGTTGAGTTGAGTCTTGCTATTTTTTTTTCTCTTTTAATATAATTGGAAGTATTATTTTTCACCTGGAGGACTAAAACAGACAAGCAGAAAGCTTAAACTATCATCTGAGGGCATTAGATGGGCTTAGCATTGCTGCCCATCACAGAACTAGCATTTAGCAGTTTAAAGAAAATTATGTAGGTTAAGCTTTCTTTAAATATAAATAAATTACTGATTATATATATACATTTTTCATTAAATACAACAAAACAATTTTTTCTTATGATGTAAATAATGCTGCACACTTACAGTTATTTAATGATTGAATTGCTGCATTTGAAGTGATGTCTGTGCAGTCACCCAACTCTGGGGGGTCTGGAAGGGGAATACGAAGATACCAAGTCAGCCATCCTCTTGTCTGCTGTGGCTGTTATAAGCCAAAATGTCATACACCATGCCCCTACTGCCTATTTATTCAATTTATTTCTATCAATTACTAGAATGCCTAATTGTTATGATACTAGTTCATATAAATTATTAATAAAGCATGCATCTGTACATCTATTCTTCATTTATGGTAAAACTGTAACCTACTATAGTGATAGGCAAATCTCTCCAGGTTCAATTTGTCAAGGGTTTAACAAATATTATTGTTAAATTCTGGTCATTTTTCGGAATATTAGGCAAACTACTGTCAAAATAAAATACAAAAAATAGTTGCTTGACCATGTATCCATCCGGACTAGGATGAACCTGTGCACTGGCTGAAATGTCTCAAAGCTCCAACAAAGATCAACGCATCAAGATGGAGCTGGCAACCAGGTATCATCCACAAAAATAAATCCTTTATTTACTACATGGTGGGTATACAGTGTAAAAATCTAACTCATTTCAGCTACACAGCCTTACTCATAGCACAAATAGAAGCATGTTAGCCTCTTGTGCTGTATACCCACCATGTAGTTCATATAGGATTTATATTTGTGGATGATACCTGGTTGCCAGCTTCATCTTGCTGCTCCGTCAAATACAGGTATAGGAACCTGGATGCTGCCATAGAGGACATCAATGCCAATGCAAACATTTTTTTTTATTATCAAATAGAAATTGTCTTTTCCGGTAGCTTGGAGGGTAACATTAAAAATAAGCAAATAAACAAATCCCTTAATAGCAAGCTTGGGGGATGAGATAAAACTGTATTTGGTGTTACAGAACATTACAATTTCCACAGACAGCCTCAGCGACAGCATACACTGGCATACTGTATAAGGATTTGGAATTGATTTTTTTCTTTAACACTTTGCTTGGCTGACATACAGGGGTTCATTTACTAAAGCTGGAGAGTGCAAAATCAGGCTCACTTCTGCATAGAAGCCAATCAGCTTCCAGGTTTTATTGTGAAAGCTTAATTAAACAAGCTGAGGTTAGAAGCTGATTGGTTTCTATGCAGAAGTGAGCCTGATTTTGCACTCTCCAGCTTTAGTAAATAAACTCCACAGCATCAGCATCCCAATCTGATTTATTTAAATTTGAAAAAAAGGCTTTTTCCAGGTTGCTTTAGCTGTGATACATGCTTTTTATTTTTATCAAAACAATAACAGACCTGCTTTGAATGGCTGATGCAAAGCTGTCCTGCCACTGAATCATTTCTAACAAGCTCTCATAAAGAATTAAAATTATTAGAAACCCATATTTTTTTTAAAATTACAAACATTTCATACATACCTGCTCTATGTAATGGTTTTGCACAGAGCAGCCCCGAGCCTCTTCTTCTCGGGTCCCATACCAGAATTTCTGGCTCCTCCAACCTACCTGCCAAGTGTCCACCATAGCAAGTTGCTTGATATGGGGGCACTCATGCACCCCTCCCCCCCCACTCCCTCCTTACTGGCTGTGATTGGCAGCAGCTCAAAAACATATTTTCAGCAAAGATTACACTAAATTCAATTTTAGTGCATACAAACACAGAATATTGCCCAAATTTTTGTCAAATATAAAAGATGAGGTTACGTCAAGCAAATAGATTTGAAAGCCATAAAGTTCTGTGCACCAGTAAAACTTCAGTATCCAAAATTGTTCATAGGTGATGCTTTATAAGCCTTTGCAGATTATGAATTTAGGTTTAACAATGAATGATGGTCCTAGAATATTTGCTCTTAAATATGCTTAAAGCAATCAATGTTTTTGTCCAGTGCACCTTACAGGCAAGATTTTTTACATACAGTTGTGTTCAAAATAATAGCAGTGTGTTGAAAAAAATTGAATAAAGCTCAGAATCCTTCTAATAGCTTTTATTTCCATACACACAAATGCATTAGGAACACTACACATTCTATTCCAAATCAAAACATGAAGAAAAATATATCAAATTTGTGTTGCTCCTCTAAAAAAATTGAAAAAAGTGAATATTAGACTGTTCAAAAAAATAGCAGTGTTTGTATTCTTCTTTACAAACTCATTCACTATATAAACTGAAAAATATTTGAAGATTTTGCTTTCCTTTGAATCACTTAATTAATATTTAGTTGTATAAGCACTGTTTCTGAGAACTGCTGTACATCTGTGTTGCATGGAGTCCACCAACTTCTAGCACCTGTGAACAGGTATTCCAGCCCAGGATGATTGGACTACATTCCACAGTTCTTCAATATTTCTTGGTTTTGCCTCAGAAACTGCATTTTTGATGTCACCCCACGAGTTTTCTATTGGATTAAGATCCGAGGATTGGGCTGGCCACTCCATAACGTCAATCTTGTTGGTCTGGAACCAAGATGTTGCACGTTTACTGGTGTGTTTGGGGTCGTTGTCTTGTTGGAACATCCATTTCAAGGGCATTTCCTCTTCAGCATAAGGCAGCATGACCTCTTCAAGTATTCTGATGTATTCAAACTGATCCATGATCCCTGGTATGCGATAAATAGGCCCAACACCGTAGTATGAGAAACATCCCCATATCATGATGCTTGCGCAACCATGCTTCACTGTCTTCACAGTGTACTGTGGCTTGAATTCAGTGTTTGGGGGTCGTCTGACAAACTGTCTCCGGCCACTAGACCCAAAAAGAACAATCTTACTTGCATCAGTCCACAAAATGTTGCGCCATTTCTCTTTAGGCCAGTCAATGTGCTCTTTGGCAAATTGTAACCTCTTCAGCACATGTCTTTTTTTCAACAGTGGGACTTTGCAGGGGCTTCTTGCAGATAGCTTGGCTTTACATAGGCGTCTTCTAATTGTAACAGTATTCACAGGTAACTTTACACCTTCTTTCATCTTCCTGGAGCTGATTGTTGGCTGAGTCCTTGCCATTTTGGCTATTCTATCCATTCAAATGGTAGTTTTTTGCTTTCTTCTACGTCTTTCAGATTTTGGTTGCCATTTTAAAGCATTTGCGATCATTTTTGCTGAGCAGCCTATCATTTTCTGCACTTCTTTATATGTTTTCCCTTCTCCAATCAACTTTTTAATCAAGGTACGCTGTTCTTCTGAACAATGTCTGGAATGACCCATTTTCCTCAGAATTTCAGAGAGAAATGCACTGTAACCAGCATGTACAACATTTGCGGCCTTCCTTCCTTAAATAAGGGCAATAATTGCCACCTGTTTTTCAAAGAATGAATGACCTCACTAATAGAACTCCACACTGCTATTATTTTGAACATGCCCCTTTCAATTAGTGATTCAATTACACAGAATCAGCAGCATGCATGACATGACTGTTGGGTCTGTTGGATTTCTATTACTCTACTACACCTGCTAGTAAATTATTTGCCATGTAGAAATATCATTTCTACCAAAAACAGTAATTGATCAGGTTAGTGATGTCTGACTGCTATTATTTTGAACACAACTGTATATGCATTTACATGTGGGCAAGGAGCTCTCGTTTTTTTGTTTTGTTTTTTATTCTTTAGTTCCCTATTATATGATAACATAGTTGTAATGACAGGTTCTCTTTAAGGAGAAAACAGGAGTTTATTGGACACCCCCAAACATCATCTATGGACCCCAATGAAGCTGATCAAGCTTAATCAGCTTCTTCCCTGGCCACAGCAGTCAGAGAATGACAGCTCTGAATCTGGACGTGACAAAATGCTTGCTGCTTCCAGGTGTATTCACTGCGGACGGAGGACTGGAGATCAGATGCCCAATGATACCTCTCCATTCATTCCACTAAGACCCACCATGTCCTTCCTGGGCCCACAGGAACCTGAACAATATGCTAGGGGTAATCAGGTTGGGGCAGTGGTATCTTCAGGGAGTGTAGGAGTGATTGTGTGGCTGTAAAGCCACCCAAATCACTTCCAACAGTTGGCTTACCAGTAATGAACACAGTTGTGGCTACTATAGCACCTGGAATACCTTGTTTAAAAGCCTGTGCTACCAACAGATATTTGTAAATGGTGCAGGTAGGTAAGTGGTTAAATAGTGACAGAGTTTAAGTGAATAGATTAAACTATTGGGAATATAATTGGCAGCCAGAAATAAAATTCACAGTAGCCAAAATAAATGTAGCCATTCTTTTGTTTTTGCATCTTTTTTTTTTAACATTCATTTTTAATAGCAATGGATTTCAAATGGAGCTGTGGATCCGAATTCCCTGACACAGCTTGAATTGCTCTTGAAATGTGAATTCCATCATGTCTGATTTCTGCTACATAAAGTAAAATGTGACATTAAAACCAAGCCTGAGAGCAGACAATGATATCTGCAGGACACATATACGGGAGAACGCTTCCACATTTCATCTCCTGTCCAAGCGTTTATTCTTCTGCTTTTTGGCAATTATAGTTCTTCAAACACCTTTGTTACATTTGGTTTATCACTGACAAAACACGGAGTCTTCCCTATGTTTATCTGACAGCCCAGAAGCGAGCTATTTTCCGACAATGTCTACTTCAAACACCAGAATGCGAAGGTAACAGAAAAAGAAACAAAAAGAAAAAGAAAACTTTGTTTTTGGTATAATTCTGATGTGCAAGAGATGTTCAAATATTATTCATAAAAAATGATATTATATTTTTAAATTAATCGAAAATATAAGAAGCTGCACATGACCTGGTGTTTAAGTCTCAATGCTAAGAATTATTATTTAGCCACTGATCTTATTAATTCTTTCAGATTTTAGCTGTTGATACATGATAATCAAAATGTTTTAAAATAAGAAACATTTTTGAATGTGCTAGCTACATTGCCTTAGCACGTGGGCAATTTCAGGAAAAAAAGCAAATTTTTTTGTAAGGAAAGAGTTATTGTTTATGTGGTTCTCATATCCCATGTTAAAAAAAAAGGACTGAAGAAAGAAAAATTATTTGCCCCTATGACCCCAATAGTAGTCTTCCCTGTTTTTCATTGTGTAAAACGCAGAAGAAACATAGAAGAATAATAGCAGAAAAAATGGTCCACCGATTCTGCACTCTTTTTCCTTTTAGTTTTTATGTTTATTTCTTTTCTTTTTTTGACCCTTTTGTCTAAATATAGATCTATGTTCCTCCAAACACGCTCTTATTCTCATTTTCTATGAAAAAGGTACCAGGGGCATCTCATGGGGCCCCCTTCTGACCTGAGTTTCCAAATGGCCAGTCCGCCCCTGGTATGTTCTAAACAACTACTATTTTTCTAAAATTATACTTTCTAAGGTTAAATTTGAACTTTTGTCCTGCAAGTTTGAGGTCATGCCATGTGTTCTTGTTTTTAGATTCATATAAAAAATAATGACCTCCTGTAGCATATGTGTCCCCTTTATGTATTTATAGGTTTCATTCATGTTCCCCCCCCCCACTCTTTTTTTTTTTTCCTCAAGACTGCACATATTAGGTTCCTGTAGTCTGTCCTAATATACACTGCTTAAAAAAAATTAAAGGAACACTTTTTAATCAGAGCATAGCATCAAGTCAATTAAACTCCTGGGATATTGATCTGGTCAGTTAAGTAGCAGAGGGGGTTGTTAATTGGTTTATCAGTTTCAGCTGCTTTAGTGTTAATGAAATTAACAACAGGTGCACTAGATGGGCAACAATAATATGAGCCCCAAAACAGAAATGGTTTTACAGGTGGAGGCCACTGACTTTTTTTCCCTACTCATCTTTTTTGACTGTTTCTCACTAGTTTTGCATTTGGCTAGGGTCAGTGTCACTACTGGTAGCATGAGGTGATACCCGGACCCTACAGAGGTTGCACAGGCAGGCCAACTCCTCCAGGATGTCACATCAATATGTGCCATTGCCAGACGGTTTTCTGTATCTCCTAGTACAGTCTCAAGAGCATGGAGGAGATTCCAGGAGACAGGCAGTTACTCTAGGAGAGCTGGACAGGGCCGCAGAAGGTCCTTAACCCATCAGTAGGACCAGTATGTTTTCCTTTATGCAAGGAGGAACAGGATGAGCACTGTCAGAGCCCTGCAAAATGACCTCCAGCAGGCAAGTGCTGTGAATGTTTCTGACCAAACAAGCAGAAACAGACTTCATGAGGGTGACCTGAAGTCCTCTAGTGGGCCCTGTGCTCACTGCCCGGCACCACTGAGCTCAAATGGCATTTGCCATTGAACACCAGAATTAGCAGGTCCACCACTGGCACCCTGTGCTTTTCACAGATGAGAGCAGGTTCACCCTGAGCACATGTGACAGATGTGAAAAGTTCTGGAGATATCCAGCATGATATTTTTCCCCATTGAGACGTGATGTGTTTTCAAAGTGTTCCTTTAATTTTTTTGAGCAGTGTATAAACCCTCAGACCTTTCACAATTTTTATTGCTTGCCAAGACCTCCTTCCTCCTTCTGGTGATCCCTTTAGGTAATGTACTGTCAGGCAATATAATATAGAAGAAGTCACAAACAAGTGTAAAATAATCAGGCTATACTTCTGATTATGTTTAGTGATTTCAACAGCTCTTTCATTCAAAGCAATACCCTGATTGTCAATTTGACAGCTCTTTAAAGGGAGTTTTTGCTTTTTTTCATTAAAGGAAAACTCAAACATAAAATTGCTATGCAAACCATTTTGTAATTTATTGTTATGAAAAAATGATGTTTACATTTTATTCTACAGCCACTTTAAAGTTCCAAAACTGGCAAAAAATTCCATGCAATATGGCAGCCTGGAGGCATTCTGTACACCCTTGATGTACTAAACCCTAGAAATGTAATTTCCTGCTTCTATAATGGGTTCATTAATTTCTAGGCAGTCAAAGTTTAGGCATTTCCTGCAATGGAATCACATTTTTGGTGAGATACTCTTGAAGTTTTGTTTAGTAAAGAGGTGCAGAAACTTTAGCTTTCCTAGAATATAGAGGTTTATTCAGGTGATTATAATGATAGCTGAGCCTCCCATTCAGGAATCAGTCTGTAAAGGACATGGTGAAACAAACAGCTCTTTCAGTACAAAAGCAGGTAGAAATCTGCAACATTTTATTTTAAATTCTTTATTTTGTTTTTCAGAAAACAAAACAAAAAAAATGCAAAGAGGGTACAGAAATAAGAGAATTACAGTACATAAGAGGGATCTGTCAGTATACAACACCCCTCGCATTTGAGATAAGAGCCTTGTCATTTTTTCAGATCTATGTTGTTTGCACCTAGAGCCTTGAGAAAAAGAATTCCTATGATGAAGCACTTATGGGCTTCTCAGTTTGTCAAAGGTGATGTGTCAGCTTTTCAGTTGATATGAAGATATATTGTGAGTTCAGACTTAACCACCACTTTCATTTCCTCATCTTGCAACAAAGATTAATTTAATTTCCATTGCCCGAATTTCTGAGTTTAATCATCAAGTTGGATTTTTAAGTTGAGGAGTGCATGATCTGAACAGGTAAAAGTCTCAGTGGAGACTGATTGTACCTGCTGAAATGTTTGATTGTTTAGCAGTAAATAGTCAATCTTGGAATAGGATTGGTGGATGACTAAGTAAAAGGTATAGTATCTATCAATATTTTGGAAAATTCGCCATATATCTACTGATGTGAAGGGTTTGCTTAAAACACCGGAGGAATAAGTATGGGAGGTTTGCAGGATATGTCCAACTTGGGGTCTAATGCAATGTTTAGGTCTTCACCGAATATGAACATAAGTAAACAGGTACATTAATAATCTCTGAGATATAAATTGGCTAAACAACAGTTAACAGATAATGAGGGCAGGGGAAACCCCCATTTGGGTCCCCAAATGATTTATCCACTGGCCTTCTTTCTAGCAATTAGCAGGGGCCCATAAATGGCGTGGGAAATAATGGGGAATGGGGATGAGTAGAGGTAAGGGAAGGGACAGGGATCATAGAAGGTAGGGAAGGAGGGGAATGAAAAGGAAGAATGATAGTGGGCAAAAGTGGTGGTGGGAGGCAGGAGGTGGAGGGAGGAGTGAGAAGCAAAGGAGTTGGGGAAGGGGAGGGAAAGGAGGTGAGAGGGAGAATTACATTATATGGTAAAGAGGGCGGTTTACAATCTAATAATAAACATATGAAAGAGAGATTAAAGAACTGTGGTCCATGAAAAAATATATAACCTAGCTCAATGCCAAGTTGTCCCAGGTCGTCAGGGAAAGATATCATAGCACAGGGTCCTCTGTGGTATAGCCATCTTCTTCAGTCAGTTGGTTATGGAAAAAGTTGAGAAAATGGTGGGCAGGGGGTCCATGTTTTAAATTCCTTGTGCTCTCATAAGATTAAGGCTAATAGGTGTGAGAACCTGAATGTGACATTTAAATTTCTATAAGTAAGCTTTCATGCAGCTGGAACATGAGAATCAAGAAAGTCAGTATGCAGGCAATAAAGCAGAAAAGATGGAGGGGGTGTAAAGCCTCAGGTATGAGCTTGATATTCACTATGTGCAGCAACATTTTCTTCTTTGCCATTGTAGTGTGTAATGAAGGATACTTCATCTTTTTCATCAGTAGATGGAATGGGTGGCCCAGCAATAGGAAGCTCCTGCAGCAATGGTTTCATCTATCTCTAAATAAAAGCTTTTTGCTTGAGAGATCTGTAAGGAAAAGTATAGAGGTGCCATCAAATTCTAGCGATGTCTTCTCCCACACTTTTGGCATCATCCCTTCCTTTTGGGTATAAAAAGGGATGCAGCAGAGTACCTTCCCAGGGTCGGATCGATCTGCCTCTGTGAGGCCCACTACCCCATGGACATGATCTCTCTCAATGGCAGTCGACAGTTCACAGTCTAGCAGAGTGTTTAGCAAGGCAGTTACAGTGGGCAGCAACATGAACTTGTTACTGATGCAGAAGCACAGGAGAGCATACAGCAAGTGTACCTCAGTCAGGAAGCAGCAATTGACATCAATGTTCCTGTAACTACAGCTTACTGCCAAGGGGGCTCAGATGATAAAGAGGGTGGGAATGATGAGATGGCTGACTGTACAAGGGTGCCAGAGAAGGGTGAATGAGAGGTAGAACATCAGCAAGGGAAGATTTTGTTCAATGGTAGGGGCAGATTGCAGAGGACTCTAGGTAAGCACCTGCACTCCTCATTTTACACTTTGTACTTCTCCCCAACTCCATAAGATTCTCCATCTGCACTCTCAAGCAATAGGAGAGAAGTCTCACAAGGCAGTTTAGAGGCTTACAGTATGGGAAAGAGGGTAAACTTGGTGCCACGCCAAATAGGTCCAAGCTGAGGCTTAGGCTTACAACTTCATTATACATCTCCTAGCCTCACCCTGCCATCTCCAGCAGCATCCTTGACCGGACAAGTGTCCTTTCTGCTGCTACTGGAGTAAAAAAACATACTCAGTGTCTCAATGCCAGCTTGGCAAAACTGATGGCTTGATTGCTGCTTCAAATACAATTGGTGGTGCTGGCACCTTCTGCAAGTTTATACCCTGTGCTGCACCACAGTAGTAGGTATGAAGCAGCTACTTTTTTTAATCAGAAGGCCATCCCTACCCTTCACTAGCACGTGGTCCAGCATGGGCAGTAATGAAACATCTCCTTTATTGCCCACTCTGTAAACCTTCTGACAGCTGGGGAGGATTATGTACCATGATGATGGCCCCATCTGGGAACCACCAGTCCTCCCTAAAGTATCCCAGAGCCTATGCAATGGCTCAGGCAAAATGTTACAATGCTGTTTTGCAGCTGGGTGAATGCAGATTCATGTCCTGAACCTGCTGATGGGTATCTGGCTTCTCGGATACCCAGAAGAAGGCCAGATGAGTATGCAGTCCCTTTAGACAGTCATACACAGCAAGTGTTTAGTTGGCTGAAATGGGGAGGCAACAAAGTCTGCCTGCCAATTGCCCTATATGCAATACACCAACACACTGGAACTCAATGATGGCCATGCTGCAGTGACTGCACGAGCATGAATGGACCATCAAAAGTATCTGTGTGAGTACAGGATAAACACAGGTTTCTTTTCATCACATCAGTTGCACCTTATTCAAGATGCATGTAATATTCTGTCACCATTCAAAAAGGCAACCAGAATAGTGAGCTGTGACAAAGTGGGGAATAAAGACATGATCAATCTAGGAGTAGCGATGCTGGAGGCTGCCTTAGCAATACTTAAACGTTATTTTTAATCACAGTGGGCAGACATGGCCCCTGACAGCACTTAAACCATATGATTGCTGACTGCTTGGGTTCTGAGGATAATGTGTACCCCATGGACTTTTTGGTGTCCCAGCTGGATCACTAGTTGGAGCTTGCACAGTACACACTGGAACTTGCACAGTAAACACTGGAGATTCTGGCTTGCCCTGTGGCCAGTGTACTGTCTGAGTGGGCCTTCAGCACAGCAGGTGGTTTGTTACAGAGAGATTATTACACCTATCTCCTGACACTGTGGAGCACTGTAGCTCACTTTCAGAAAAATTAACCAGTTTTTGATCAGAAATGATTACAAACCCCCTGCTGCTAATGCTCCTGAATATTATTTTCCTTTTAATCCTGCCCCCTCCCTTTAAAAAGAATGGTACTTTCCCCCTTAACATCTCCTGCCAACTCTTCTGACCTGCTACTAGTACCAGCCCTTGCTGCCCTCCACCATTACCAGCTCCTGCGGCCTCTCCTTGCCTGCCTCCATCACCAACTCTTGCTACCTTACCTGACCTGCCGCAAATACCAGCTCCTGCCACCTATGTTTGCCTGCCACCATTACCAAGTCCTGCCACCTCTCCTGAACTGCCACCATTACCAGATACTGTCACCATTATTAGCTCCTCCTGTATGAAGCTATTTTGCTACTGGACAACTGGTTAAGGGCTTTAGTTCAACTTTTCAAGATTACACTTTCCTATAGATTTTAAGTCTGTTGTGGCTGCTACTTTGACTGATCAATTTAGTTCTATCTAAAAAGCTTTTTTGTTTACCATTGTAAAGAATGAGATTGGGGTGCTGCAGCTGCATTAAGCCAATCAATAATATAAAAGTAAAAAAAATTGTGGTACCAGAATATTGTGTTGCCAACACTGTCCATGAGAATTGTACCCAGCTATAGACGCATATACATCTTAATGGCATCTCCCAAAAGGTTAAAGTTTGAAATGTTTGGGGTTGTCCCCATGTTGCTCTCAAAATTTTATTAACCACTTGACTTCCAGAAGGCTTTACCCCTTCGTGACCAGGGCATTTTTTCAGCACTGTGCTATTTTAACTGACAATTGCCAGTCATGGAACACTGTGCCCAATTGAAATTTATACAAATTTTTTTACACAAATAGAGCTTTCTTTTGATTGTATTTTATCACCACTGGGTTTTTTATTTTTTATTATATAAACAAAAAAAAATTAAAATTTTGAAAAAAAAAGATATTCTCTATTTTCTGTTATAAAACATATCCAATAAAATCATATTTCTTCATAAATGGCAGTACTTTGGTTGTAGGTTCGAGTCCCAACCACAGCACCACTTGCCTGGAGCTTGCATGTTCTCCCTGTGCCTGCATGGGTTTCCTCCCACACTCCAAAAGACATCCTGGTAGGTTAATTGGATCCTCTCTAAATTGGCCCTAGTATGTGTATGTATGAATGTAAGTTAGGGACCTTATATTGGATGCCCCTTGAGGGTTACGGACTGATGTGAATGTACAATATATATGTAAAGCGCTGCGTAAATTGACGGCTCTATATAAGTACCTGAAATAAATAAATACATTTAGGCCAAAATGTATTCGGCTACATGTAAGTGTATAATAATTGGTTTGTGTGAACGTTATAGCATCTACAAACCATGGTATATATAATGGAATGTACAGCTATAGATGCTATCCTTGTAATGGTGGGGATCAGCAACCTATAGTGTGACTGTGATAGTGTGGCAATCTGGTGCTAACACACACTGACTGAGAGGTACACTAACTGACACTGACGTCGCTAGTGACACAAATACAGTGATCAGTGATAATACTGTACACTGTACTAATATCATTGGCTGGGAAGGGGTTAACATTAAGGGGAAATCAAGGGGTCAATAAGAAGTGTTCTCTGTAATGTGTACTGCTTTTACTCACAGATCTGGCTGCTTTTTCTCCCTGAAGTCAGGTTTCATTTCAGGGAGAAGAAACACCTAGATCCCTGTCTGTGCACAGAGTTCTGTGTGTTGGTAAACACAGAACTCTGTGTTATGATTGGCCACAGCCAAACAGTGGGTTTCACCCAAAGTACGGGTATGTTGCTTAGCCCGATTCTAGTGCCCGCCTGCAGTAGATGTACTGTGAGTGGACAGCAAGTGGTTAAAAAAGGACTTTCTCTTTGCTCTTACAGTATTTTCATATGTTTTTTATTGCATTGGACCATGTCCCCCATGCCCTATGTTTGACAATTCCTTTTGTATTAGCCTCTTGAAAACAGCCAGATTTGATTTTCAACAATGCCCCTCATAGAAATCAATAGGGTTTGCATTTAAGTTCACAATTTTCAAAATTCACAGTTGGTTAAAAGAATCCCCATTGAACTGAATCCAGACACATTTGCTCACCCCTGCTAGTGATTAGGTGCTAGACCTTTGCATGGTCAATGGGGGTAGCTAATACGCTTCCGATACCTAAGAACACCATCTTTTATTTGGCAGCAGTGGAGGCAGAAGCTGCATGGGATTGCTGGTAATGTGAGTACAATGGGGGGGAGCTCAAGAAATATGCTATCACTTTGCCCCAAATGACAGTGTCTCTGTATGTGTGCCCTTCCTTCAAATTCTTCCATGTTGAGCAACTTCAACTTCTCTTTCTTGCTTTGTTCAAAATGTAATTGCCAAATATTTGCTCAAAAAAACTAAGTGATATTATGTTAGCATGAAAAGGTTTTGTTCTTATCTTCTTATAGCAAGTTGTGAAATATGGTTTGGGTAGTGGCAAGGGTGGAAAGGTTCAGTGCTTTAACATCTTAGATCAGTGACCTTTTAGCATTGCTTAGAATATACTTTATCTAGCTTTTTACAATTAAAACAATAAAAGGAATAGCTATTAGCAATGTTTTTTGAGACATTCTACTTTTCTTCCAAGAAGGAATGGCCTAGGTGTCCTTTGTTTTCTTTAGAACTTAAGCAATGCTCCTGCTTAGAACATTGTCATATATTATATAAGTTGTCTTATACAAGTGAAAATGGTTTCTTCATTTGGCTATTATACAAACAAAATGACTGTGTTGCCATTGTTATTGCTGAAAAAACATTATAACGCTACAGCTGGCAGCCTCATTTTTTTCTTTGCATTTAATAATAGAATTAATTGCTGTGCAGAAAGCCTACAACCCTTTCTCTTCTACAATGCCCTCAGCTATCATTATGAATAGATAATAAAATCCACGCCAATTACATTTCAGCCCGTTTGGAAGATACAAATTTATACCACTGGAAATTGTACATAGGATTCAAGGAAAATAATTGGATATTCAATATGATTTTATTAAAAAAAACCTGAATGAGAAATAATTTAAAGCTCCTCTCCAGGCAAACATAGTTTACAACAAAGATGTATCTATTTTTTGTTTTTTTTTTCCTTTTTTACCCTGTGTCCTGTAATAAAAGATTTTCTTTTGCATTATTGAGTCATTTTCTCCTGAAGTTACCCCTTTGTGGCTTTCCCTGTCCAGGAGGAGCATTTTCCTTTCCTGTTTGGGAAAAAAGTGGGCTTATGCCTAGGGCACCAATTAGAGCATTAGAGGATTTGAAACATTATTATTATTATTATACGGTATTTATAAAGCGCTGTATATTACAAAGGGGGACAGAACATGCAACAGTACAGTAACAATACAATGCGATACACAAGGGGTTCGAAACATTCAGGGTGTCCTTCTCTGTACACGTGGATCTGACTTGAGAAAGGAGTTCTCCTTGAAATGTTGTCAGTCTTCTCCACTTCTATTCCTTATATTAGGATTCCTGGAGAAATTATCTGGACTCTATATAATAATTCAAATGGATCCTCTTATATATATATAGGTGGAGCTAGGTGGCAGGGACCTCCTTCAGGAATCCTAATATAAGGAATTAAGCAATTTGGCCTGTAAGAGGGCAGGTCACAAAGTGGAGGTGAGCGGGTATTTTGAATGGTGGAGTATCACGCACCTTTGCATGAGTTTGGAAAAAGCACATGGACTTTTATTTACATATTGCATGCACCTTTGGACAATTTTCATAAATTATATGCACTTTTAGTACATGCATTTATGTTAATATTTGTATGATTGCTTAGGTGATCTATATATTTATTCATTATTTGTATACATGTGGGAGATGTGCATATCTGCACTTGCACTTTGATAATTATTTAGCACTGTTTTCAAAATGTATATATGGATACATGAAATTTTCTCTTTTGCACTGTAGGGAGGCGCAGCAATTCATATACTGATGCATTGTATTTGATGTGGATTGGGGAATTACTCTTGCTGAGCTATTGTATTCTGCCAACTGGAAAGCTTCCCTTCTGGCAGAATACATTACACCCCGGTCACATCAAAGCCGATTTTGAAATCGTGCAACTTACAGTGAAGTCGCATGATTTCAAAATCGGGTGACCTGCCGGTTTCATTGCGATTTACAAGACATCTGACACAGATGTCTATGCAAATTGCAACAAAAGTAGTGCATACACTACTTTAGAAATTGGTGTGGCTCCGACCAAGTCAGAACTGCACCGATATGACCGCTCTAAAAGCGGACAATAGGGTGCAACTTGGTATACGATTTGCAAGTCGCAGGGCATGCAAATTGCATGCCTAGTTGCACCTGATGTGACCGGGGGCTTATTCAGCATTGATGGATATAGCTGGTGGCACTGATCTGTTACTGAAACTTAGGCTGGTTGTACACAAGTCGGTCGATAGATCAACTTGTGTACAACCAGCTAGCCCATACATAGATCAAAATTCAGTCAGTCCTAGCTGAACCAGCTGAATTTCAATCCATGCTTGGCCAGCTCAAATCAGAAATGGGCATGGAAGAGAGTTTTGTAACTATACTTTGCCTATGCAGTTTATGGGTGTCTTCCCAAATGTCAGAACCAGATCAGTCCCTGATGCAGCTTCTCACCTTGTGACTTGGCTACAAGGTGACAATGATGCAGTCTGGTTAACCCTTTGAGGACCAAGGGACGTATTTGTCCCATGTAATTGCGTGTATCATCTGATTAAGAACTTAAAACTCTTCTTTTTTTTTTTTGGTTTGGTTTGAGTCAAAATATTAGTTCTTATCAACAAACAACAAATGGATCTAGCTTTTTGCCAATTATTTCATGAAATGGCTTAGTTACAGCAACTGAAGCGTACGAACTTTAAAAACAAAAAAATTGATTCTTTTGGCGTTCCAAAATCTTACGGTCCTCAAAGGATTAATGGAAGGGGAGAGGAGAATGGGGAAATGCTTCCTCCTGCCTATGGAAGACTTCATCTCTGCCTAGAAAAAGTAATTGGTCTGGAACTCAAGGAAGGTTTTTTAAAGATGAAAGATACAGATTTTTGAAAATGATACTATTCCTGTGTATTGCGATGTCAGTTTGCAAGATACTAAAGAATCTACTTTTAATATTTAAATTCTTAAACATATCAAACCAGAAGTTATTTAGAAATAATGTGTTATAATAAAGAACACCATATTCAAACACAGCTGAAATCCTCTACTTGCAATAAGAAACTATTAAATATCATTTTGTGCTTCCTTTTGCCTTACTTGCAGCTGTTATGCATAAAGCAAAATGCTGCATGGTAGAGTTAAATAAACGTCATCTATCTCTGTTTTTGTACATATATAAGTAATTTCACATACATATTCATGTCAATTATTATAGGATCTTTGAAATAATGCCACTTTACCAGTTCAGGCTTAGTAGAGGAAGGCACTGGTATTTTAAATCTTAATCACTAAATTGTTTGTTATTCAGTGCCATATAAAGCTGCATACATTGACCTTCCTCTATTATTTACATGGTAGAGAATATTAGTAAATACTATCTCATTCAGTGTATTGACATGCCCTTCTCTAATCTACTTTGAAAGTTAAACATGAAATGTATTTATTTTGGTAGCGGATACTTAATTTTCCCATTGATTAAACAGATTCTCATTTGTGCAGATGGAAAATGCTTATTATGCTAATAGTGTTCTGCATTGTTAACAAAGATTATTAAACGGAATTGTTGAAATGCCTCCAGTGGAATCACATAGGTGACAAGATAAAAGAATGAGAGAAATGATAATTAGGATTCTGGGATCTGATAAACTGAAATGAAAAATATAAAGAGAAGAAAAGAAAGGGCTGACATATAATGGATTAAAAAGTTAACCAATGGTAACTAATTGAAATGCTTTGTGCTGATTGTGTCCTAAGAACAAATAGGAAAAAAAAGACTTATTGTATTGTGTTGGCCCAGAACAAATACATGGAGAAATGAAGCATAAGGTATTGTTCAAGTGATGCATAATTGCATATTCTGAAAAAAGATACACATCAGTTGGGTTAAAAAAACACCTCTTGTTCTCGAACCTCTAAGCTCTTGATAATTTGGGAGTGGTAAGAAAACATTTAAAAAGCATAATCTAAAAGGATTAAACAAAGAAAAAATCCTTCCTGATCAATAAGGCGAATATTACTGGTATTCTGCTTTGTATTTTATATAACTGACTTGCTTAGATTTTTTCACTTTGGTTTAAAGTAGTTGTAAACCTCAGATTAATATGAACAAAGCATATCCTTATATACGGTGTACTTGCCTCTATCCAAAGAGCTGAGTGTTATTCCTCTATTCTGTCTCATTCTCCTGCTGTCAGCATGAGTCACTTCTGACAGCCTTTCCCTACACCAAGAGATAAAAAGGTGAAGGGAAAGGAGATTTCAAGCACAGAGCCTGTAACTGATATCCTCAGCTCAGCATGTTCTCACTGTGAACATTCAGATCTCCACCCCCTGCTTGAGAGATCCTGTTTAAATTCTGTGCTTGTAAACAGCTGTAGAGAAGATAGTGCCACAGATAAACAGGTACAACTTATGTAGAAGGATTTGTTTCAGTTCTGTGTATCCTTAGTTACTATACAGGGCAGAAGTGCGATAAGGAAGAAATGGATATTCGAGGTGCCCGAACATGACAATAGATTAAAAAAATACAAGTTTATTGCAAAATTACTATAGAGATAAAAACAAAACCAGTTAAAACAATAAATCTCTTGCTGAATGCAGATGTGAGTAAAGAATCAACCCCAGATATATACCTCCCCAGAAGGAAGCCCCACATCAATTAAATGAAAACATAAGTTGTATGCATATGCAATGAATTTACAATTGTACTTGCTGCAGTGGTACAGCCGGGAAAACCGGCCTGGGGGCTTATTGACCTCCACACGTTTTGCATGCGCACCCTGCTTCTTCAGGAGGAATGGGGGAGATCCTTAGAACTGTAAATATTAACCACAACTAGAAAAGCTACAATTTCTGGGGAAATTGTGTGAAGTGTTCTTACCTCCACCAGTAGTCTACAACTGGAGTGGGCGGAGTAACTGGGTGGAGTGGCTTGTCATTCTGCTGCCTGCTCACACACCTGGGTTCCTATGGCAATTCACTCTACAACAGGGGCAGAGAAGAGAGGTTAAAAACAAACTGGTCCAACTTGCTCACTTCACTGATGGTTGCCATCTTCAAGCTATTGTATTTTAAAAATTATAAATCCTACACCAAAGAGCTTTATATTTTGAGAAGCACAAGACCCAGACCTACATTGTGATGCATAGTATGTCTCCGAAATATTAAAAATGAAGGCACAGTCGCAGTTTAGAAATTGCCCGTCAAATTTGAGGTGGCTAGAGTGGAGTTTCAATGAATGTCAATGGGCGGCGTGAGTTGCAAACAAACGGTCATATTGTGAAACCTATCAGGACTATGGCTTAGCCATGGACAGCAGGGATAGCTGAACGTTTTGATATAAGATTTGTGTAGGTGGGCTTGAAAATGAGGGAGTGATGGCAGTTTAGAAATCATGTCCTGATTTTTCAGCTCCCACTCTAGCTTTTGTCAGCTCCCACTCTAGTTTTGAACATTCCGCCATTCATTCCTATGGGACCAATTTCACCACAAAAACGCATATATTTCGTGAACCATTTGGCGAAACGTTCCACAAAATAATAGCACACCAATCGGGAACAACCCGCACGTTTCGGTATATTACTGTCTATGTAGTGTAAAAACTGTGGGAGGAGTTAGGGTGTTAAATTTGGCTATAATAATAAGAATATATATGTGACATAACAGTAAGTGGTCTTGCCATGCAAGAACACTTATTTACATACAGTACATCAAACAATTACAAATTATATATGAAATGCAAACATACAATGATACATCAGTGTTACCTCACCATTGAAACACTCTGGAGGTTCACATAGCAGGAGGTAAGAGCACCAATCCTAAACGCCCCATGGGGGCAGGTGTAAGGGCAGACAATTCACTAAGACTGGAAAGATGAGGAGGAAAGATAAAAAACTAATATATTAATCCTATGATTAGTAGACTAGGTAAATACTAAGATTGTCTATACCCACTTGACTGGTAGAGATGCACAATAGGGTTATAGCCCAAACCATCCGAAAAAGTAAATCACAAAAAGGAAAAAGGGAGCTGGCAGGGGCATGCCCTATTTTTCCTAGGCCAATCTAAAAATAAATAAATAAACAACCAACCTAATAAGTGGGCGATATCAACAAACATCTATTCTAGTAGGTGGTTTGTATATTTTACACCCTCCTGTGTTATTATAGGTCATTGTGCTACTTATCTTTTATGTGTTTACACATTTAAACTTCTCTGCTGGCCAACTCCCTTTCTCCTTGGTAGGTTTGTTGAGTCCCTGACTCCCCTGTGCCCACCCTGGGACCATTGACGGGGCACCCTGCCACATAGATCAGACTGTGTGAGCATGCATTTTTTTTATATTGTGATATTGTTCATTTTTCTTGAAGGTTTGCATGATTACTAATATATTGTTGTTTTATATAGTTATGTCCTCATTTATCTGGATCCTGAAGAAGCCAAACACGTTGGCCTTCATGTGCTGGAAGAATACACTGTATCCATATTGGACTCTCACTATTCTATTCTTTACACGTGGTTGAGTCGGCTTCCAGAGCTATTTAG